>NC_061118.1:116063328-116065496 GCF_002878395.1 Capsicum annuum
TCATCTAGTGCTCCCCCACCTAGAGGGAGGCAGGAGCAAGGGAACAGGCCTACTATGTCCAGGTCCCAAAACATTTGTCACACCTCAAATCTTATTGGGGCGGACTGACACCTGTAATCGAAGAGGCCCGGGACAGCATCATGTCACATATAAAAGGAAATAATCACCTGTATAAGCTCGAGCACACATATATATGTATATACAATACTTGGCCGTTGGAGCCATCACGTCTATTAACAAAACACCACCTTGACTGTACATTAGGTCTACAAAGCCTCTAGACAATACACAGAGTTTAACTAAGGTCGGGACACACCCCGCCATATAACTAAATTTTATACAATACTAAAAGTGACTGTATATGACACGCAAAAGCCCCGAAGCAAACTGAAGCTCACCAAAAGCAGCTGGATATCCTGGCTCCTACTTGTATGGTGTATGAGCTGAGGTACCTGTGGGGGACATCAGTACAAAATATGTACTAAGTATGTAAATCTGTAGATAATCACATATGATATAGGAGCTCAATAAAAATTAGAAACAAGTGAATAAATCGTAATAGGAGTGGACCACACTTACTAGAACTTTATGACAACCTACACATTGTATTTATTCAATCACTTCACCTTCGTTCATATCATCTTTGTAATCATTACTGTACTGTACTGTGACCATTAGGCTGGCTCCAGTACATATCAACTGGGATCGACCCATTATAGGCTTATGCCCCTGGGATACCACCTATAAACACATAAATAGGGATCAACCCATGATAGGCTTATGCCCCTGGGATACCACCCGATAAGAGAGAACTTCCATCATTTAGTTCAATTAATCTTTGAGATTGTTATTTCGGTTGCCACCACATTTTTTATACTTTGAAACAATGATACATCAATAAGAGACATATAAATAGACCATCAATGCAATAACAATGAAGTAAGAACTTATTGGCACATCAATGAAATATTTTGGAGTCATTAATGCCATAAAAATGAAGTAGTAACTTATTGGAATATCAATGAAACATTTTGGAGTCACTAATAGCACATGGATCTTGTTTGAGTAACCGGATACCTTCTGAAGCTCATTAGTTCAATAAACATGTAATATTTGGAAAACAAGTAAGTATTGGAATGTCTTGACATCTTGTAGGGTGGAAACAAGTTCATTGGTAATGTAGGACATCATAGAAAACCATTATGGATCACATGTTACTGAATAACTTTGGAAACTTTCTTAATAGAACAATTGTTCACTTTCATGCCAAAGATATAGTGTAGAGTATGCTTTCCATACCTGACTATCAACCTTCAATACTAGTCCCAAATGGACTTCCCATCTTATCGGATTACTTATCTACAATGAACATATATAGCAATCTACTATTAGCAACCAAATATCACAATTCAATTATTTGAATTCACCAAACTAGTGGTTAACGAGTAAGCCTTAATTACACCATAAAGGGTGTCACTTTAACCCTCTTATACTCCAATTACATTCACATTCCTTTCATATTCATACAATATCCTCCAATATCAAGTTTGGATTCATTTATTCTTCCAACCAATCCATTAAACCAAAGTTAGCCATAGACATAAATAATTATCAATTCAATAGTATATCACCATATCCACCTTCCATAACTTAATTACCATATCAACCTTTTATAACTCAATTACCATATCCACCTTCCACAATTAAATACAACCAAACCATGCAAAATAGTCCATAACCCTATTTCCATCACCTTGCAATAACAACTACTACATATAATCCTCTATCACACATATACATATGGAAAAGAACAAAGGCAAACAATATTCATACCTTAGAATTCACCTCTTGATTACGCAATCCTGTTTGTATAAATAATAGGTGTTGTTTGAAGCTCTCGAGATGACAAACGCAGTTATCAGATTACTTTGGAATTTCTACGGTTGAATCAAAAGTAATTTAAAGGTCAAATTTGGCTAGGGTTTGTTCTTCCTCAATGATTGATGATGAAAATAAGTTTTTGAACTCATGTATATGTATATATACACATATTCCCATCCATAATATAATAGGAAATGACCAAAATGCCTTTAAAATTTAAATAATGTCAAATCTGTCCTTTGGTGGACTGTTTTGATAAGCTAAAGTAGATCGACCATAACTCTTTT
>NC_061118.1:116665596-116872632 GCF_002878395.1 Capsicum annuum
CTTTATCAAATATTGTTAACTTCTTTTATAATATGAGAAAAAGAGCGATAGTGTTGTTTAAATAGGAGAGAAAGGGGATAAGGAGAGTCCTAAGAGGAGATAACTGATCATAAGTACTTTGAATGCAAAAAAAGTTAATAGTTTTAGGATTTGAAAGGGTGGCAACGTATGTAACCATTTTCTTTTATCATTTTGAAACCATTTGGGTCGTATAGGGTCTATTTATTCAGCATTAATTTTAACTGACCCAACCTATCCGACAAGGGTTAAGTTGACGGTCGATCTGACGGTCCTTCAAGTTAACCATCACGTCTAACTAGAACTGTATTAGTCATTCCTTGATGTAAAGGTAGGCCCGACGGTCCATCGGTGGTATGATGGTCCGTTGAGTAGTCCATCAGTCCAATCTAGAAACATCATTTTTTTTAGCTTTAAGTTGATAGCTGGATTTATGGTCCGTAAGCCTTCCCATCACCTTGTCTCAACTAGAGAAAATTCTTTCTTTCTGCATTTTCAGTTCTACACACTTCACAATCTCATCAAATTGCACAAATATAACAAATAAACTCTTACTATGCTTTCAACAACACTTTATGGGTTGCCTCCCACTAGCGCCTGATTTATTGTCATGGCACGACACAGTTATATCGATTACTCAAATTTCATCAGGATAGATGGTAGCTATGAACTTTACCGAGTCCATCGGACCAATATAAAACTTCTCTTATTGCCCGATAACTTTGAAGACACTTCCGTCCTCATTTTCAAGTTCAACTACTCCAGATGTGTAGACTTGGGAAACTTTGAATGAGCTCGAGCATTTTGACATAAGTTTACTTGGAAAGAGCTTCATCCTGGAATTGAAGAGGGGTACCCAGTCACCCTTCTGAAAGTCATGTTTTTCAATCCTCTAATCATGGTACTTTTTTATCTTTTCCTTGTACAAGTCTGCTCTTTCATATGCCCTGAGACAGAACTCGTCTATCTTATTCAGCTACCCTAGTCACAACTCTGCTGCCTCATTCCAATTCAAATTTTGCCTTTTGAGCACCCACAGTGTTGTAATGACCCGGTACTACCCCTAGTCATCACACAGTGCTTACGACCCTGAAGGACCACAAGCTAACCCATGAGTGATATCTTTGTGAGCACTAAATAATAATGCTGAAATAAATATGGAATAATGGGCTGAAATACCATAAGGTTTAAAACATCTAAAATATTGATAAAATATAACATCTGCAAAATTGAATATTGTCTAAAAATCTAGTCTAAAAATCCTCTAACTTAATCTTTTTGAAAGTGGAGTTGATGGGATAATCCCCTATCTAACTCCATCTACTAAAATACTGCTAAGCTGAAGTGCTGAAATAAAATCATATCCTCGATAGATAAGGACTAACTGCTAAATATGCTACTACTGGCTGAATCTGGCTAAGCACGGTCATGAACCAGCGTGTCCTAACCCATGACATCAAACAGTCATTACACAAGAAATAGGTATGTGATCAATATGCGGGAATGTACTAGTATGCTAAATGAGGTAAGGCAGAATACATGGGTTTTTATGCATGATCACTAACTAATTGAGTGATATATAAGAGCTGGATTATCATACATAGAGGATCTGTAACTACTGAACATACCATGCCTACTGTGACTGAGTATACTAGAACTGAATTTAATAACTGATCCCTAAATATACTGATAATTTGGGATCACTGATAATCTGAATTATTGTTAACCGAGTGACTATATTAGACAGTCCTAATTTTGTAGAACTGAACTCAGTTCTATTATGAAGAATGAGACCAAAATTTAAACTGTGAGAGGTAATTATCTAATTGATATACCCCAAATAAGATAAGATAAGTGAGCTGGGGTCCAAGTTGTAACCCCAATTGGAAGGGTGTCAGTACCGTTCCACGGGTAAAGACAAGCTGAAGAGTAACCCTCTACTGGCAGGTTCCCTAAACGAGAAATGTGGTACCCTCTACTGGCAGGTAGATCACCTCATAAACCCTCAACTAGCAGATTTGATGTCTCAACCTATGCAGGCTACGTAGTTCTTAAATGCAAGGATTTCTTTTGAGGATTACACCCTCTGCTAGTAGGTGAGATCCCATCCTTAGGTTCACTAGATACTGAGTCCTACTTGTAACTGAAAGACACTGAACTGTTATATTGGACTGAACTGAACTAATTCACTGAGATTACTGAGTTTTCCTAAGTTTTGTTACTGACTGAATTCTAGTGAGTTCTGTAATAGACTAAGAGTACTACTGATCATGACATGACTGATAATATTCTATAATTAATACTGGCTCTAAATAAATAGCTAATTTGTTGGGTATTAAATACCCCCAGGACTCTATAGCTTGAAAAGTAAAGAAAAACATTATCTTGAATAACATAACAATGTTCACTTGGTCATAATTCATTCATATAGACATTTGATCAACACTTTTAATGTATTAACTTGTACATGAATGGAGAATACACGTTAGAATGCTATAATGGTATTATTTCATTCTCATAGACAATTTGTCAAACACTTAAAAAGTATACTTGGTTCATTAAATGATAAACAGTTAGGGTTAACATGGTTACAACAATCAACTTATAAATAGAAGGGTTTATCATGAATATAATGTAATTCAACACATACTGGAATCAATTCTTGAAACATGTGATCTAAATCATTGATTAAAACTCAAACAACATCATGAACTTGAATTCAATCTAATTTAAACATGGAAATCATAAATCATAAATATTGTATTTTAAAAAAATGATTCTTGAGCTCCATGGTAGGTAAGGATCCATGGATGAGCATCTAACATACCTTAATTTGATGAGTTCTTGGAGAAATTCTTGGGATTCACCTTTATTCTTGCGAGCTAGGGTTTGTTTCTTTGAGAGAGAATTTCTTTTGATTTTGGGGAAAAGTGAATAATGAATGATTTTACACATTTTTAGGGATTCAATTCCACATCTGGGCGAAATAAAATCATGGGAAAAGATTGTTTTAACCCCAAGCACAACATTAATTTTTCAAGAAATTTTCCCTTTCTGGATCCCTGGCGCGATGCACTGCTATCGCGATGGACCATTGGAAAATGATGAATGGGAAATTGCATGGTGACGCAATGTGGTGGTATCACCTTGCCAATTTGTTTATGAACTGGAATTGAACTACGACGCGGTGGAATCGCGGTGGTTTACTAAAAATTGACAATGGTGAACTGGTCTATGGTACGACGTGCCAATATCACGGAGCAACACTAGAAATTGACAATTTCTATTTTAACACACTCTGCGATGCGTTACTAGCCTGAATGACTATGTTTAGTGACTGAAACATAAAATCCCCATAAATTCTTACTCGGTTGTCGGATTTAGGCAAAATTTTTATCATTGGAAAGCTAATTGAACTTCCTACGCAATGGAAGGCTCAAATATAAAAATTATTGAGTATTACAAAAAATTTACTTAGGATAATCCGTGTTGAGGGTTAATATAGGTTTGGGAAATATGGGGTATTATAATATCTCCCCTTGGGAACATTCTTCCTCGAATATAGCTACTTAAGCAGAGAGAGTACGGACAAACTGAGTTTACATACTGAACTAGATATGCATAACTGAAGTATCATTATGTAACTAGTCTGATAGGCTAAGCATACATTCTGAACATACATGTCTGATACATGAGTACACGTATGAATGGATTAATGATTACATGATTAAATATGCACAAATGAGAACATGGGGATATAACTATGTCTGAATCATAATACATGAAATGAACTAATTCCTTGGATACATATCTTGATAGCGGGTTGTTCATACGACTGGGATTGGAAGGTTTAGATCATAATAGTTTGGGGTTTATAGTGTATCTCCCCCTTGGGACACTATGTCCTCAAAAATGCTGACTTGGCTGAGATACTAAGGAAAAGCATGAGACGATGCACGGGGCACCTACAAACTAAATCATGCCTGAATATATAGGATCTAAAATTAAGGCATACATATGTAAATGGGAGATCTATAACATACCATTGACCATATCAGGAGAACTTTCTTGATCTTGTATGGTCTAAGGTGTATAAGACCCATTTAGGCGTTGCCCATTGGTGGCATGGGAAATGGAACTTTGTTAATTTGGGTGACCTGACATAGCAGAAGGACAACTATACTTTTCCTAAGAACATGATTAAGGACAATCTTTGACTCTGTGTCCTAGCTTTCCATACATGAAATAAACATCACTGCCAGCTCTACACACACCCTTATGATTCTTACCACACCCTCTGCAACACTGATTAGTTCGACCATTGCTTATGCTATCCTAGGTCATTGGTACACTGGATGAGGATGGAGCTGGGACTAAAGATCTGGATGAAACTGGGAATGGTTACTGCCTTCTGACTTAGGGTGACTGAAATTAAAGCTACCTATTCAAATCATTTTATTCTCTCTCTTTTTCTTCCTAAGCTTCTACTCCTCAATCTTCTAATCATGGACTATAAGCCTAGATATGTCCATCACTTTATTCTATATTACAATTCTACACTCCTTAACTGTACTATCTAACACCCCAGATACGAACTTGCTCATTTTGGACCTATTGTTTCCCACTACATGGGGAGCATACCTAGCTAACTGAGTAAACTTGAGGTCATACTTTTTTATGCTCATACTACCTTATCTAAGATTGATGAACTCTAACAATTTGGCTTCTCTCAGCTCTAAGGGAAAGAATATGTCTAGTAAGGTAGTATCAAACTCTTCTCACTCTATGGGCTCTGCATCTATACCACTGTCTACCTTCCATTTCTTAAACAACGTGTGGGCTACATCTGTAACTGATAGGCATCTAACTCAGCACTCTCACTGGATGTTACTCTCATGTTATGAGGGACTTTCTAAACCTGATTGAGGAACTTTTGTGGATCTTCTTCTGACTTAGATCCAATAAAAGAGGAAGGATTTATCCGGGTGAAGTTTCGATTTCTAGTTCCAGCAGTATTGGCCGCTGAGTTGGCTGGAACAACAACTAGCCATTCATTCATAGCTATTACTGAATTGGCTAGAGTAGTGAATACAACTCTAAATTCTACGTGAGAGACATATTCGACTAGGGGATATGCCTGAACTGGATGAGGGGTTGACTGGTTTCTTGTTCTTCTATCGTTAGTCCTTTTGGGAGGAATATTCTCTAAATGAAAAGAATAAGCGAATTATTCTGAGAGATTAACTTTAGCTCATGCTCACTCGCACGACATGAACACTTAAAAAAGGGAAACATTTTCTAAAATATCTCATAACTTCCTGTCCATAAATGCGGTGCACTACAAACCCACGCACAAGACTCTACATGATAAGGCTTTTCTAACTCTCAAGGACTCTATTGAACCATAGGCTCTAATACAAAGTTTGTAATGACCCGAGACTACTACCTAGTTGTCACATGGTGCTTACAACCCCAAAGGACCACAAGCTAACCCATAAGTGATATTTACTGTGAGCATTGAACAATAATACTGACATAAATATGGAATAATTGGTTAAAATACCATAATGTTCAAAACATTTAAAATACTAATAAAATATACTATCTACAAAACTGAATACTGTCTAAAAAGCCTTTAACTTAATCTATCTAAAAGTGTAGTTGATGGGACAATCCCCCAACTAACTCCATTTACTAAAATACTTCTATTCTAAAGTACTGAAATAAAATCATATCCTTGATACATGAGGACACTCTGTTAAATCTACTAGTGCTGATTGAATTTGGCTAAGCGCAGTCAGGAACTTGAGCGTCCAAACCTATAATATAAAATATCATAGCACAAGAAATAGGTATACGATCAGTACATGAGAATGTACTTGTATGCTAAGTAAGGTAAGGCAGAATGGATTGGTTTATATGCATGATGAATAACTAACTGAATGATATACAAGAGCTGGATTAGCATACATAGAGGATCTGTAACTATTGAATATATTATGCCTATTGTGATTGAGTATACTTAAACTGAATGTGATAACTGATAACAGAATAGAGTGGTAATCTGGGATTACTAATAATCTGACTTACTCATAACTGAGTGATTAGGGTACCATAAATGGGGTATACAACTCCTGCATCAAGCCATTTAATGATCTCCTTCTTAACCACTTCTTGCATCAGTGGGTTTAGTAGATGTTGGTGATCAATGGTTGGTGCGTAATCTTCCTCAAGCTGAATTTTGTGAGTGTAAATACTAGGAGGAATACCAATAATATCCGTAATATTCCAACCAATAGCCCTTTTGTTCCTCTGGAGCACAGAGATAAGTTCCTCAACCCGCTACTCACCCAAATCTGTTACAATAATCATAGGTAAAGTATTTCCACTACCTAGAAACACATACCATAGATAGCCTAAAAACTCCTTCAACTCTAACACCTTTGGCTCTTTAATAGATGGCTTAGCAAGTAGTATTGGGTGATTTTTTAGATCTAAATACGACTTCTTATCCCATTACCTTTAGGGGACACACTATCTCCTTATTTTCCTCAATACCTTCACTATCAAAGTTTATCAAGACTGCGGCAAGAGTCTCAACAAATTTTTTTCTCGATCGGCACCTCTTGTTCATGTTCGCAATAAGCAACAACGATAAAGAATA
This sequence comes from Capsicum annuum, assembly GCF_002878395.1. Taxonomy (NCBI): domain Eukaryota; kingdom Viridiplantae; phylum Streptophyta; class Magnoliopsida; order Solanales; family Solanaceae; genus Capsicum; species Capsicum annuum. The sequence continues at coordinate 116,672,279 of NC_061118.1, forward strand.
CACTCTTGTCCATGTGCTTTTTCATAGACTGGCACACATCAAACCAAACTACCTCATCATTAAGTTTGAATAGGAGCTTATTTGCCCGCAAATCAGTAAGCACACATCCGATCATGAGAAAATATCTACCCTAGCTTATGGGAACCTAGAAATCCACCTCTCAATCAAGAATAACAAAATTCACAAAAAATATAAAGATGGACACCTTTACTAGCACATCATACAAGATCCCTTTTAGCCTCTTTACTGACCTGTTTATCATCACTAGTCACATATTAGTGTGTGTAGGATCCCCCTAACCCAACTTTTTCTACATAGCAAGTGGAATTAGGTTAATATTTTCTCCAAGATCACATATGGCCTAAACAAAATCAATAGACCCTGTAGTACAAGGGATAGTGAATGCTCCTAGGTCTTCCTTCTTTTTCACTAAAGATCTTATCGAAATAGTGCCACAATGGTGAAGATTATCGACTAGTTCATAGCTCACTGTTATATTACTTATAACAAGGTCCTCAATAAACTTAGTGCATCTAGACAGCTCCTATAGTGCCTCCACTAATAGCACATTCACTTTCAACTGCTTCAGTATCGCTAAGAATTTTCTAAACTTTATGTTAGTATCCTTCTTCTTTAAATGACGGATAAAGGGAGGCGGTGGTTTTGGGAGAGTTATAACTACTGCTTCATTCTCCTTTCCCTTTTTTTCCTATCTCATCAACCTGCTTATGGTTGGATGTTCTTTCATTACCATCCAGCTTCTCAAATTCTACTGGACAGTTTTCATGATCTTTTGCATCATCATTAATCCCACTTTTAAGCACATCTTTGCCCACAGAATGGCTTGTTAATACTTTACCACTTCAAGCGGTAACTGCCATGCAAGAGTCGTCATTCTGAGGATTTTGCATTAGATTACTTAGCAAAGTACCGCCCTTCCTCTTATTAAATGCTGCTGAGAGTTGGCTTATTTATTACTCCAATTGTTTGATAGAAGTTGAATGCTAGTTAACTAGATGACTCATAGAGGAAAAGTCAATCTTCATCATTGTCACCCCAGCATTGGTCACCTCAACTCCTATTAATAGCTTCTCCATCATGTCCTTCATAGATATTTTGCCTGAACTGGTGGGAGAATTATCATGATTTCCAGGAAGTGCATACTTCCCACTTCTATCATTCTTGTTCTTCCAACTTCCTTGATACATTTATTTCTAACCATCATTGTCATAATAACTCCGACCTGCATTCCCTTGGCTATTGCCTCGTAAACCCCCTGATTATTTAGATAGTTAGCCGCCTTCTCAGAATCAGAATCAGAATCAACACTACTTTGTGACCCAACCACTTGCACCTTCTCAATATTCCTAGATAACAAATGTTTAGTAAGTAGATCCATCTGGGTTTTCATGTGTTCCATATCTTGGTCATGTTCCTTCTCTTTCTAACATTGTTCTGTAGACATACCACTAGACATAGTAGGGCTTGCTACCACAGAATGACTAGTATGCCAAGCTCTTCTTTTCTTAGTCCACTACTCCAACATATCTACAGCCTCAGTAAAAGTAAACTCAATGAATTCTCCTCCTGCAACATTGGCCACGATCGGTTTAGTGATAAAGTTTAAAGCTCTATACAAAATTTCCATAAAATGCTCAGCAAACATCTTGTGGTTGGGGAAATGTGTTAACTTCATCTTGAATCACATCCAAGTCTCATATAGTGCCTTCCTTGGTAATTGCCTGATGTTGCTAATATTGTCCCTCAACTATAAAATCTTGGAAGGAGGAAAGAACCTTTCTAGGAAAGCACCTTTCAATTCCCTCAAGTTTCTTATAGAATCAGGAGCTACTTTATTCAATCACATCATTGCCTCCCCTGACAGAGAATGGGAACAACCAAAGATGAATTGAATTCTGTCCAACACTAGGTTTATCAAAGGATTTGCAAATGTTAATGAAGTTCACCAAGGTATATTCAGGTCATCTCCTAGATGTCTTCCAAACAACCCCTTGAGATTAAGCAGTTGTGTTATGGTGCTTGTTTTGTTGAACTTCACCATAGGTACCAGTGGATATGGAATAATAGCTCCTATAGAACCAGCTTCATCCAAGTCGTCCTCATCCTTTTGAAGATCAAATTGCACAGGTTGATGATCTTGTCTCGCTATAAAAGGGCAATTTTTTTTCATATTATGGTTCACAGGTACAACCGCATTCTCTGCACTCCTTTGTTTAGCAAGGTCCAACAAATCATCATCTCCTAATTCCTTGTCATCTAGATTAGGATGAAGTGCTGGTTGATCTTTATTTTGTTGATTCAGCTGAACTCTAACCAAAACGACTATTTTATCTGCTTCTTGTTGATCCGCCATTCTGCCAATTAATTGAGGTTTCGGATGTACTGGTAATAAAATTTCACCTGATCTCCTTGTACTTGGAATAAAAAATAAATACCCTATAAAGAACAAAAACAACAAAAAATAATAAAATTTGGGAAACTTGACCAAAGGTCAACTAATAATACAAACTTAATTGATAGCCATATTCCCAGGCAACGGCGCCAACATTTGATACGTGCAAATTACAACTCTCGTTAGAAAGTGTAAGCGGTCACTGTAAAATATAGAACCCAATTAGGGTGGGGTCGAATCCCCAAAGGAATACTGTGCAAACTAAATGTTATGGTTTTTTATAGACTATTGATCGAAGGATCCAGAGAAGGTGGGTTTTTAATTGTTAACAGTATCTGGGTATTTGTAAGAAGCGGCGTTCCATCTAGTAAATTTTAGTAGAATTACTAATTCAATTAGAGTAAACAAACTAGAGTTAGGGTCACCAATATGTTGAAGCAGTTGGGGTTGTGAGTTACCTTAAAATTCAAATTTATAAATTCAATTGTAAGAGTCATTGAATTCTAAAGTTTACCCATTTGTTTCTCAACCAAAATGGATAGTTTACCCTTCAATTCACTAAAACGTAAAGAATGTATTGATTTATTAAACTAGTCTCGCATGTGGGTTAATCCTTGTTAAGGAATCAACACATAACCCAAAGGTTAAAGCCTTCAGATTTCATATAAACCCCTTCTTTTCCCAATATATACTTTTCTTCTCGGAAAAGCAATGATTTTGGGCTTACCCTTCAAGTTTGCAACCAAGAAAGGTCATTAATATGAAGAAGGGTGTAGAAAAACTCACTTACGTATGGAAATTAAGTGTTTCACAACCTTAAACAGCTATTCACATCAGGGCTCCCAGAACCCTAGTTATGGGAGCTTAGCCACACATCTCAAGAGAAGAAAAAGAAGAAATCATTGTGTTCTTCATAAATCAGAGAACTACTTAAAAAAATTACCAGAATTTTCCTTCAATCTTCAATGAGAATATGAATAAAAATAAGTAGACACCGTTGTAGCTTAAATCTCAGAGCATCCTACATTACAATAAGGTTTTATAGATAGAAGAACAATAAGAGATACTTCAATAAAACCTAAACTGGGTACTTATATATTCCTGAGGATTTAAAATTTGAAATCATTAAAGCCACATCAAAGTTTACGGTCACATTGACAGCCCATCAGAAGCCTGACGGTCCATTACGTGAACCGTCACTGATGGTCCCCAAGCACTACTTTCTAGTTTAAGGGTTGATGATCATGTCGGCAGGCCGTCGCTGGCCTGGCAGTTCGTCGCGTGGCCCATTGCTTAATCACTTGAGGAGCCATTCTCTATTTCAACCTAATGGCCAAGTTGACTGTCCGCAGAGGTCTGACGGTCTATCAATTGGACCATCGCAGGAGTCATACATTTGGTCCTTTCTATTTAGCCTCGACGGTCACCTTGATGGTCCGTCACTTGGCTGATGGTCCACCAGTTTGACCATTAGTGGACTTTTTATTCTATATTTCAATGTTTCTTCTCCAGCTACATCCTTGACCTAAAAAAACTAAAGCCCAGTATCAAATACAATAAAAATTTCTCAAAAACGTACAATTATCCCTTGAAAAAGATGTAAAATATTCGGTTGAAAGACAGAACATCAATTGCCAAAACCAAATCCAAAGGAATAGTCAAATTGTAAAGGAAACCATAATCATGAAATGGGGTCTTCAAATGTATGGAAGATTACCACCTGAATCAAACTAGTTAGCTTATATTGGATCCACGTCACTGAGAAGGAGTAGTAGAGGTATGACCAATTGCTACATCGCGTAGGGATACAATATCCGAACATGGTTAGCAGGGTGAACGCTAGCATGTCACTCAGGATAAAGATAACATAATGACATGATCAACAGTTTAAAATCATTAAAATACCAATGCACATAATCAAATGCATAAGTATATATATATATATATGTATATATACACCACATGCGAGGATAGGGGACAATGCTTAATGTGTATTTCAAAACTTTAGACTAGATTGTGTATCTCAGCCGTCTTAAAATAGTACTCATAGGCTATATGGGCCCCAACTCTTACCCTTTGGTTTGGCCCCAGTGTATGTAGCCGCATGAATCAGAGAATAATCTCATATATATAAACATAGGGGACTCGAACCTCCTAACATATACTAAGGTGACTTAAGCACCCGATCATGTAATGATTTACAGGGGACGCGAACCTCCTTAATCATGCCATTAAAATAAGGGGGACTCAAACTCTATGGTCACTTTGACCCCCGCATCGACAAACATGGTTTCCACTATCGATCACTCAGACCTCTACTTTAATGACTCAGCTACACAACCCTTACAATAGCCGAATTAAAACAAGTATCATATATTCTCATACATTGAACCACATTCAATATTAAGGAATATAATGTTGGTATCGTCATACTAACGACACTTGCAAGGTAACAACAATATGCAAAAACAAATACTTTTAACATGGAGAAAAGAACTCCCTGTATATATTAATACATGGTGGGAGACACCCACTTTCTTTGTTCATTAAGTCATACCATTCTATTTCACATACCTTTTTATATCATGCAATAGTTCAAGACGAGTTAAATTTACAGATTCTCATAGTTCTCATAATTAAAACCAATTTCACATCATGGGGGTAGGGCCATAACCACTTCAAAAGTAAAAAATTTGAAAAATTGACAATTCCCTTGTTCATTCACCATAACCATGCACCCACATGCTCTAAACCACATTTCAAGCTTGGAAATTAAATATAAACCAAGACAAACATTGTTTAATTTATAAACATTCAAAACCCCCTACCCTTTTTTCGAAAACAATATTAACATTCAATGAACAATACTTTAAAATTTATGATTTTACAAAATTATCAATGAGGGAAGAGTAACATGCCTTTTACACTAAGAAATTTGGTGAGAAATTGACCCTTGAGCCCTTACATGACCAACTTGATGAAACCCTTTATTGAATTGCTTGATTAAATTTAGAAAGCCTTTTTGGAAGTGTTTGGGAGTTAGTTAGATTGTTTCTTAGAGTTTACGACACCTTAAAGAGGTTATAGGATGTTGGTTTCTATTTGGTTAAGAGGGGAAATGTCTAGAATGCCCTTAACTTAAGAGATTAAAAGGTGTCGCCTTTGACTATGAGTCAACCACTTGATTCATAATAATTCCTAACGACTCATCACCATGAGTCGTAACTATGGCAGTACCACTAAGGCACCCTATATTGTTGACTTTATGTCTAAGCTATAGGAATCATAATGGGACCCTACGACTCATAAGTTCCAGTCTTAGTCAATAAAAAATCCAAATGGGGACTTACACTGGACCCCCTACGATTATACCTAATGACTCATAACATATCCTTATGGATCTTTGTGAGCTACTCGTACTCAAAGTATAATCAAGCCAAAAACTTACTAATTTGTTTATGAATCATCCAAATGACTCATCAGTATACCCTATGACTCATATGGTCTGGTCGTTATCAGGGTAGTGAGCTCAAAGTTCAAGGAATTTTAAAGGTTCAAAATCTGGGGTATTTTATTTCTCCCTCACTTGGGTCAATCGTCCTCGAATGATGGGCCAAGGCAATTGCTTGCATGATTTGACTCCATATACCTCTACTCTTACCTTTAACAAAATCAAAAAATAAATATGCCAAGTAAATCACTCTATCCTTTAAATAAGTCCAAAAACAAAGATATTAAGAATAATAAATGCCTTAAGCACGATTATACAGAACAGAAAACTAGAATGGATACTTGGAATTCTTATCCTCTTTGGCTTCCCATTCATCCGGTCTTTCATGTTTCGATGTTGAGAAAGTGTGTGGGTGATCTTTCAATGGTTATTCATTTTGCTAATGTGTATTTTGATTCCTTATCGTTGAGGAAGTCTCGATTGAAATTTTTGGATTGGCAAGATCGTTCGTTGCGGACAAAGGACGTATATTTTGAAAAGGTTTATGGAGGAACCACAAGGTTAAAATTGCTACTTGGGGCTCAAACTAAGTGGAAAATATAATTCATATACAACACTACAAACTATCTTCAAGACCAAGTATGGGCCGGCATACTGGGTAATGAGTTTTGACTTATTCATAAATTGCATTGCTCCAATCATGTACGATACCTTCAATAACACCTAATCGCCAACCTCAAACACTAACTCCTTTCCTCTCAAATCTACATAGGACTTCTGGTAACTTTAGAAAGCTTTAAGTCTATCCGGAATCACCTTTACCTTCTTCATCACTTGGTGAACCAAATCAAATAGTATCTTCTGCTTGACCATTCGACTACGGTTGGAAAGAAGTACTAAGGCTCACCATAGCTCTCAAACCTTCCTTAAATGAATGCTAAAACTATGATGAGAACGGAGTACTACGATCTAACATAATAGAAAGAGGCACCCCATAAAATTTCATAATCTCATGGAGGAACAACTTCGCATAATCCTTTATCGAATAATTTTTCCTCACTGCAAAAAGTGCAAAGACTTAGTCATCCTATTAATAATGACCCATACCTAATCAAACAGATTTGGAGATCGAGGAAGACTTGTAACAAAATCCATAATAATTATCTCCCATTTCCACACCAGCAGTTCAATCTCTTGAGTCAACCCACCGACACTCTAGTGCTCAACCTTCACTTATTGACACATCATGCATTAAGCCACATAACTAACAACATCTCGCTTTATATTGTTTAACCATTAAATCAGCTTAAGATCTTGATACATCGTTGTTGAACCGAGATGAATGCTATAATACGAATCATGAGCCTCAATCAAGGTCCTTTCTCGTAACCCATCTTTATTAGGATCACATAATCTGCCTTGGCACCCCAAAAAACCCTTGCTACCAGTCCTAAAAGCTACAACCTTTTGCTGTCCCACATCTTCCTTAATCTTAATTAAGATAGGATCCAGTACCTACGACTCATTTATTTTAGCAACAAAACATGAATTCACTACCTCCTGTACAAACACATCACCATCATCAGAGTTTAAGAGATGAACTCCATGGTTACACAAATAATGAATATCTTTCACCAACTCCTACTAATCCTATTCCACATGAGCTAATCTCCCCATGGATAACTTGCCAAGAGCATCAACAACCATATTATCTTTACTTGCGTGATAGTGGAGACTCATGTCATAGAATTTCAGCAAATTAAACTACCTCTTCTTCCTGAGATTCAACTCCTTTTGGGTGAACACATATTACAGGATCTTATGATAAAAAAAGACAACCATATGGCCTCATACAAATAGTGATGTCAAAATTTTTAATGCGAACACCACAACTAACAAATCCAGGTCATGAGTCAAATAATTCCTCTCATGTATTTTCAACTACCTAGAAGAATAAGCCACCACCCTAGCATTTTAAATCAACACCCAGCTAAGTTCCAAAGGGGACACATTATAATAAACAACAAAACCATCAATACCCTTGGGCAGAGTTAAAACTGTAGCTGAAGTCAACTTATCTTTTAGCTTTTCAAAAGTACACTCAAAAGCATTAGACCACATGAAATTCATCTTCTTCTAAGTCAACTTAGTCAATGGGGCAGCTATAGTTAAGAAACTATCTATAAATATCCAATAGTAATCAGATATACCTAAGAAGCTTTGAATATCGGTTGGAGTCGTGGGCATACGACGCTTCTTAACTACTACAACTTACTGTGGATCCACTATTATCGCCTCAGCAGAAATGACGTGACCCCAAAAAGTAACAAGCTTCAACCAGAACTCGCACTTCAAATACTTAGCATATAAATATTGATCTTTAATATTTTACAACATTATGTGGAGGTAATTTAAATGATCCACCTCACTCCTTTAATACACTAGAATATCCTCTATAAATATAATAATAAAAAATCTTGATACTAATAGAAAACCCTATTTATCAAGTCTATGAATTCCACTGGGGCATTAGGCAAACCAATTGACATGATTAAGAACCCATAATGATCTTATCGAGTTCGGAAGGTAGATTTAGTAATTTCCATGTCCTGATCTTTAGTTAATGATAACCATACCCAAGATCAATCCTAGAGAAATATCTGACACTGTAAAACTGGTCATACAAATCATCAATCTAAGAAAAAAGATACTTATTATTAACCATAACCTTATTCAATTTATGGTAATCGATGCATATTTGAAGGGAACCATCCTTCTTATGCATTAATAAAATAGGTGCACCCCATGGAGACATAATAGAATAGATAAAACCCTTATCAATGAGCTCTTTCAACTGCTCCTTCAACTAGTTCATATCCATTCTATAGGGAGAGATAGAGATAGGATAAGTGTCAGGAGCAAGATCAAACCTAAAATCAATTTTTCTATCAAGAGGGTCACCCGAAAGATTGTCAGGAAAAATCTTGGGGAATTTATTAATAATGGGAAGGGATTGCAAGGGAAGACCCTCTGAGTTAGAATCCTCAATGTGGACTAAATCATAAAGATATCCCTTGGAATTCAACTTTGAAGCTCTAATTAATGATTGAATCTTCCCTTATGCGCTAAAGAACCACCAGCTCACTCATTGATTGGCTTATTAGGGGATTTAAACAATAACTTAGGGGTTCGGTAGTCTAAGGAGTCATAACACGAATGAAACTAATCTATCCCTAATATGACATAAAAATCAACCATGTCTAACTCTATCAGATCTACTAGAGTTTCTCTACCACCGGCCGATACCACACAACCCCTATAAACTCTCTTAGAAACCATTGAGTCATACATCAAGGTAGAAATAGAAAATAAATCAGGGATACGCATGAGAGAGAAACCAAAATGCACAACCAATATTGTGGACATATAAGAAAGAGTATACCCTGGATCAAGAAAGAAATAAGTATCACAAGAAAAGATTCATAACAGACTTATGATGATATTGGGGGATGCCTCCAAGTCCTAGAAGATAGAAAGGGCATCCTAGAACTTTTGGCCAGTGCCGGTACTAGAATCAAAAGCAGCGCTCTTTGGTGGAGGAGTTGATAATGTGGAAACTTGAATCTTATTTTCCCTTGAAGAAACCTTAGAAGGACAGTCCCTCTGCAAATCACCAATCATACCATATTTAAAACACTTTTTCCTTTACTTTTCACAAAAACCATGGTGTATCTACCCGCAGAATCTACAAAGAGGATATGATGGATCAGACTTAGCCCCATCAACCTGATATTGGGAACCCTAACCCCTAAATCTATGATCAATCTGATAATAACAGTCACCCGACGACTTAGGATAAAGAGCACTAGCCATATGGTAGGAGCCAAAACTTCCCCACTTCTTCTTAGACCGCTTTCCATGATCTCTACTACTCTATTGTTTACCTGGACCCTGACCAGAAAATCTAAATATCTTATTTTGTCTTTCTCTTATCTCTACTTATTTCTTCTTCCCTTCCTCAATGTTTTGCATATACATAACTAACTTAGAGATGTCCATATCCTTATTTAATAAGGAAGCCTTACTCTATGAAATCAAATCACGAGACAACCCAGAAGTAAATTTCCTTATTCTTGCCCTTATGCTAGACATTAACTTTGGAGCATACATGGAAATCTAAGGAAATTTGAAAGCAAACTCCTTTACCATTATCCTACCTTGCTTCAGAATAACAAACTCTTCCAGTTTTACCTTTCTCAACCTTTGAGGAAAGAAGCAGACAAGAAAAGCACTATAGAACTTATTGCATATTATGGATTTAGCATTATCTCCCCTTGACTATTCCCATTCCTTACACCATTGGTATGCTACATCCTTTAGTTTATCGTTTATGAATTCTACACCCTTCATATTGGTAGCATGCATAACCCAGAAGATCTTATCCATCTTATCTATAAACATTTGAGGATACTCCTCAAACTTAACACTAGTAAAAGTTAGTGCTTTCAACCTTATAAACTTGTCAACCCCTGTGGGCCTCAGAAGATGGAGTAATAAAAGCTACACGCTCAATATGAGAGGCTACCTCCTGATCCAACATATGAATGGATTGATAAAATTTTGCATTCAACAAATCATATTAAGAAGCTCGAGGAGGACTAAAGGGGACTGGTGGAACTCTAAAAGGGCAATCAGGAACTTGACCCAAAGACCTAGTTTATACTTCATAAGCAGTGTATGTCATATCAACATTGTCCTCAAGTGGGATAGAGTATTTTCCATAAATTCTGATCATTTGGGAGGGATGATCTCAAAAGTGAACAAATGGGAATTAGAGGAGATTGTAAGATCATAGACTCTACATCTTAATATAAGACAATAATAAAGGAAAGCATTCCCAAATGCCTTGTAGCCTCTCCCTTATAAATGCAGCGTGATACACACTCATAAATAAGAATCTACTTGACACAGCTTTGTTAGACACCGAATGAAAACAAACATAGACTCTAATACCATCTTTATCATAACCCAAATTATGGCATGGTCATGATGAGAATGTCAAGTCCTACGTTGATCAAAGGTTACCCCATGCACCTAACCAAACAAAAAGCACCACACCTTAAAGTCGGTTAAGTTCTAAACATATAACAAGATAGCATATAGTAGCCTAAGAATATTTTAAATAAATGTCCATAACCAACAACTGCTGATCTATGAAATGATTGACTGACACAGCCTAGTAGCCACAATTGTCAAACCTCCCTAGTCACTTTGACCCCCACCTTGGCAAATACAGTTTCTAGTATCGATCACTTGGACCTCCACTTTCACGACTCACCTACATAATACTTATTATAGCCTTATTAAAATATGTATTGCACATTTCCATTCATTTAACAACATTCCACATTAAGGCATACATTGTTGGTCTCGTCATACTAACTACAGTTGCAAGGTAACAACATGCAAAAAAAAATCCATTAACTTAGAGAAAAACTCCCTTTGTTTATTAATTAACAGTGGGGATACAAACTCTCTTTGTTCATTAAATCATATCATTGTATTTCTAATACCTCTTTATAGCATGCAATAGTATAATACTAGTTTAATTTTATATATTCTCATAATTAAAACAAATTTCACATCCTACGGTTGGGGTCATAACCACTTTAAAATTCATAAGTTTGGGAAAATTACAATTCCCTTGTTCATTCACTATAACCATGCATCCATAAGGTCAAAACCATATTTAGAACATGGAAATTATATATAAACCAAGAGAAACATTGTTTAATTCATACACATTCAAAACCCCCAACCCTTGTTTCAAAACAAACATAAAAATTCCATGAACAACACTTTAAAATTCATTCTTTTAATAAATTAACAATGGGAATAGAGTTATATGCCTTAGACAGTAATAAATTTTGAGAGAAATAGACCCATGAGCCCTTAGATAACCAACTTGATGAAACCCTAACTTAACTTGCTTAAAGGAAGTTAGAGACCCTTTTTAGGAGTGTTTGAGAGTTACTTAGAATTTTTTGAGAGACAATAAAACTATAAGATGTGGGTTTCTATTTTGTTAAAAAGGAAGATATCCAAAATACCCTTAACTTAAGAGCTAAAAAAGTGTCACCTTTGACTATGAGTCAACCCCTATGACTCATAATAACTCCTTATAACTCATCACAATGAGTTGTAACCTAGTGCCACTAAGGCACCCTACACTTTTAACCTTATGACTCAGCCACATGTATCATACTGGGACCCTATGACCCCTTTTATGCAATTCTTAATTGAATTTATGATAAGCTTCCATTATTTTCATGATTTAATTTTTCATTCCTATCTAAAATCCCAAAAATCTTGGTGACTTGATTTTTGCACTATTATGGCTCAAAATTTACCTATTTTTTAGGGTAAAGCTTTCTTGAGCATAGAGGAATGTTGTGTTAGAGTAGAAAAAAAGATTTGGTGAACAAGAACTAATGGGATATTTACGTAATTTTAGACCAGAATCACAATATTGAAATTTGGGTATCATTGTTCTTATTTTTATGAGTAGATTTCAACTTGATAGAGTAGCACCTTACTGAGGCTTTTCAAAAAAAATTGGTGGTTTAGAATATTCTTCAAGCTTTTCTTCAATATTCAAGTAGAAAAGGTTTATCTCCTTTATATATTGAGCTATCTCATAGTATAATTATGATATTACACTTGATATGGGATGGGGTTTTGGTGTTGGGCATATGAATGAGAATATTTGGATTAGTTTACCCACTTATGCTATCTTGAGACTATAAATTTTGAGTAATTAGCTTAGTTAAAAATGTCTTAGGTGAATCTAGATTCGTGGTTTATGTATAGAATGGAAAAGCCTTAGTTGTTTAAAATAGGTGAAATTTTTGTAGTCACTCATGTTAGGGTGGAGTTGGCCTCAGTTTCTTATGTTAGGGAAAATTGCCTCAGTTTTTATTATTTTAGGTGCGATTGACTAGTTGTTCATATTTGGGATGGATTAATATATCAGGGCTAAAATAGAGAAATAAGCTTAGATAATTTAGTCTATATTGGGTTAGATGTTACCTAAATGGATCGAAGGATTAAAAGTGTTCCCTCCATCCCACCTAAGGCCAGGACTTATGATAACTTTGTATATTTATTTGTGCATGTTATATGATTATTAATGTTTATTTTGGGTCTTGAGAATAGTGAATTAATTGATGAGTATATTATTTTTGAGTATCGCTAATGATATTTCTTATATATTTGATATTGCTAATGATCTGGTTTATATATATATGATTATTGATATGTCTTTCATGTATGAGTAATGCAATGATTTATAGATATAGATAATGATGTAGTTTTTATATATATATAATTATTGATGTAGCTTCCAGATATGGTTAATGATATGGCTTATCTACTTGGTTAATGATGTAGTTGTTATTGTGATTAATGATTTCTCTTATAGATATGACTAATGGATCATATATATGATTATGTTATAGATATAACTAATGGCTCATAGATATGATTAATGGCTCATAGAAATGATTTATCTTATAGATATAATGTGGCGTATAAATAAGATTATTGGATTATGGATAAGATTAATAGCCTAAACGTATGATTATTTAAATAACTTATGATTGTGAATTTGGACATGGTTATTGGCGTGCCTAACTAGATACGGTATTTGTAAAGTTTATTTAATTAGTTTATCAGTATGTCTTATTGATATGGTTCTCTTATACGATTTAGAAATGTATGTTTTGATTCGATACTGATAGTTGATAATGAGCTTGATAATATGAGTTCGATTCAATCATGACAAATGATGATAATGAGAATTATACTACGGAGTTCTTGTTCATGTCTGGATATTGGTAATTATGTATGAGATGATATTGGTCAGATGGATTCTTGATTATGGCATGGTAATTTTGTGATTTACGGCTATTCGATTGCTTAGTTTCCTTGATTGTACTTTCCCAACTTATGGGGGCCTGCGTTGGGTTTTTTACTTTTCTACACTTATTGGCTTATGGGGGCCAATTTTGTAGTTATAATTGTATGATCATTAAGTTATTATCTTGGATATATTTAATTATTTATTTACAACGGCGTTGGATCTTATTTCCATTTTTTACCCATCTACTTTGACATAGTTTATTTTATCGCATAGCTTATCGTATCACTATTATGATTTAGCTCAGTTGGCCGATGATGCCTTTTGAGTATCCATAGTTTTTGTACTCATATACACTTTTGTACCTATTTGGCATAGATCCTAGTTTCCATCATTTATTCGATACTCATACAGGTTTGATTTCGAATATTAGGTAAGCTCTTGGAGTCGGAGTTGCCCCTTTTCCTTCTATTTATCTATGTATAGTCTTTCATCTTTGAGTTGGATTGTATTTTGCTATTTGGAACTCATAGATCATTTTTAGTAGCTCTTGTATTGCATTAAAGAGTCTTGGGTTAGTTGTTGATCTTTTATCTATATATACATTAGACTATTATGCTTATATTATTGCTATTTAAGTCTTTTCTTGTTGATTTCTGATATTTAGGCCATTTTACACTAAGTTGGCCCATTGTAACTGGATCTGGGCTATGATTTGGCTTACTTACTAGTGGGATAATGTAGGTAACATCATGACTTATAAATTGGGTCATGATAATAAACTAACTTAAATGAGATCACTCCTCAAACCTCTGCATATTTCATAGGTGATGTTGTTCCTCGTCCGGCTTATTCCCCTTAAGACTTTATGTTACTTGAGCATTTGTGATTTTTTTGCAGTCCATGGTCTGTATATGATCATAAGCTCATAAATACTTATTTCACGTTTGTATTTCAAAGACTATCTTCATACCTTATTCTATTGCTTGAGCCTTCTCCATTTTGATTGATGTTAAAGGTAGAGAAAAAGGTTATTCATACATGTACATTCTTTACCTTGTAAAAGTGTAGAAACTCAGGAAGAGTCAACTTCTTAGGGGGAGGTAAATAGGGAAGTCTACTTAATTTATTTAACGTTTTCTTCCATACAAAAAAGGGATAGATAGTGTCTAATTTTAATGTTTGACAACTTTCAGGTATAGATGAGTACTGGATGAAATAGAAAGAAGGAATCTCAAGCAATGTTCATTGGGAATGAAAAAGCGGCACTGATGTGCAGTGAACTTATGATACTTAACATAAAGAATATTTTTGTGTATAAGGGCATGTTTTAGGGATTTGATGTGTTTTTTGGTTTTTGTAGGCCTTAGGGACTTATTGAATAAAATTTATTGAAAAATATGCCTTAGATCCTGAAAAATGACAAACTCCAACAAATATAGTGCATAACATATTGAAATAACCCTATAACAGTATTTTTAAATTAAATAAATCATATCCTATGTAAAATAGGAAAATAGTATCGACTACCTTAGACAAGAAGAATTTATGATCGTGGTTACAACCCACATTTGTCATTTTATTTTTTTGGTTTATAATGAGAACTGACAGGTTTTAGGGCTTCAAAAGTAAGATGCTTAGAACAGACCTATGGCAAAAATCGACTATCAAGAAATGCTATCGTCTGATCATCTTTAGCTTAAACATCTATAGCCTTCAAATCTTTTCCTTGATCCTACGATCTCGCGGTGGGATAATTATATCAATGTAGGAAAATGAGTTGTTCTCTTATAATAATTTCACACTTAGATTCTAAAACATTGATCTTACTCCTTTTCCCCCATAACGGCAATGAATAGTCGTTGTTTCATAGTATGGTCGTGGAAAAATTTCATCTGATAAACTCTGAGGGACACCCTATCGTTCAAGGCACGATTGTTACTGTGGTCAGATCCCATGGTGTGCATTTTTTTCATACAAAGACCTTTCTTGTCCATTCTTTAGAAAATATTCTTCTCCAAGTTTGTAAGGCCTGCATACACCAAAAATTATATGAAATACACAAAACATGCCCTTATACTTTAAAATATTCTTTTTTAAGCGTGTTAGGTGTCATAATTTGATGTCGCCAATCTTACACCTCCCAAAAAATATAACGCATTCACTAAATCAAGTATAGAACCCAACTATGTTTGAATCCAAACTGATAGGTATTAGGGAAAAAAATCCAATCACGTGTTTATCGAGGTAAATGGGTGATTAAGTAAAAGGAAGGGTGATTTGTGTAAACCAAAAGATTATTATAGAAATTCTTTTCAGATTTGTAATCAATATGAGACAAGCATTAAGATTGTGATCCCTGTGATTTCATAACTCCACAAGTTGTTTGTGTTAGTAAGCAATCCCGATGAATTTCATTCAAAATATAATAAGATAGATTCACCTAAAAGCTTTTCGACCTTTATTAGATGAATTTCCCACATCTCCTCTCGGATTTAGATTCTTGCATCACTAACCATTATTCTTGATCTCAAATTAACAATTTGTGCTATGACTCTAGTTATTAGATGAAGGTTGATATCTTCAAATATTTGTGATTATTCCCTTTAGATAATCACTAGCTCCTTCCGAAGAAAATTTAGCAAACAGGCAAGTTCCTAATGTATGCATCTATTTGAAGGATAATTATAATTAAGTGAAAACCAATACATCATCCACAGTGGTCTAGAATGAATTCATATGTAAGCTGTTTTCATAGTTCATAATGGTTCCCACTACAGAAGTTGTGGTGTTTATCTACCGATAAATTTAAGAACACATGATTAATTTAGAAATGAAAACATTGTCATGAACATACAATCAGAAATAACCTCAAAAATCAAAACTTTAGGAATAATATTCATAAAATTCGAAGAATATGTCTTAGAACGTCACAAAGTAATAAGAACCAATTAAAAAAGAGTCTAACATGTATAATTAAAACTACAATAGTTTTTAAACAAAATAATAAAATAGTGTTAGCAGCCTCGATGAGAAAAAGGTACGATCATTGTTAGAACTCATGATTCTCCTTTTATTTTCTATCTTTACACTCGAACTTTTCATCTTTCAGGACTCCAAAAGTTTAATTCTAAGTATAGATCAATGGCATCAATATACGATAGTCATATACTATCGTTTGATCACCTTTATGTTAAACTTCCATAACCTTCATTTGTTGTCCTTTATCCTACTATCTCGTGGTATGATTGTTCTATACAAGTATGACCATGACTTTTTATCATCAAATCATTTAACACTTAGGTTATGCAACCTTACTCTCTCTCCTTCTTCCATGATATTGCGGTCTTGGCTTTATGATATGGTCATAGAAAGCTCCTGTAATATCAACTCTTGGGGTACTCGCTGATTCAAGGCATGATATCTTTGGAATGAACATAGTCAGATCCAACAATTATCATTCCTATTGTATGATGTATTTCTTGTACTTTCTTTCTCAAAGTTTATTATCGAAGTCCCTAAGGCATGCAAACACCAGAACCATAAAATATTCCCTTATACTTTAAAATATTCCTTGTTTTAAGTCTTATGTGTCATAATTTCTGAAAACATCATACCCTCAACTTAAAACATTTTCATGTCCTCATGTGGGCTAAACACTATATTCAATAAGATGCTTAACTTTGAATAAAATAATGATCCCTATTGCTGTCATTTCTTACAAAATCAATATTCAACATATTCAAACTACATAAACAGATTTAACACCCTCCATTCTAAAAATAAACCACCAATTGTATGTGTAAGACCGATACTTTTAACATAATGGGATTAGGACATGGCATGCCATTGTGATATTTAACCCAACCAATTGACTAATGTACTACCCAAGACAAGCAATAACTAGACTACAACCCAAGTGCCCTTATATAATAAAAGTCCCCTATCTTAGATCGCTTAGTTTGCTTAGATTGTTTTTGTGATGACTCGTATCTTAGATCGCTTCTGTGATGATTCGTAGTATATTCAAATCCAATCTTGTAACTAGGGGTGCTTCTAGAAAGGCATTAGTTGCACCCAAAGTGTTATCATTGAATAAGGCTGTAATCTAAGGCTTGACAATCGACCACCATGCCTTTTCATCAAATTTCAAGTTTGGTTTATAAATAGTTTCCCCATTAACTCATGGAGCATTCTCTCCAACTTTAGCAATATCACTCACTAACCACCTATATTGCGTGCCCATATCATCAGTAGTCAATTTCTTCACTCTTCTTAAATTATTTATTTGAAAATAATATTTTGAACTCTCCTTGACAAGGACAAACACCTCTTTGAATAAGGATCTTAACATAACCTAAATAGCGATTTCAACCTCTACATCTCTAACTCAAATAGTATTAAGGCATGGCTGCTTATTCATTCTTTCGCCATTCCCGAATAGTATAACCCTTATGAACGCCTTTAACAAAGTATTAAGCTGAGACTATTTGGATTAAATGTGAAATCAAGAAGATGCTCATGATTGAAGAAGAGCCCAAGAATGATTTCAAGAATTATGGAGAAGAATGAGCTAAGTTCTACAAATATTTCATGATTCAAGGTCAAGCCCAAAAGAAAGAGGATTGGGGCCATGTGGGTCTTGAGTAAATTTGGAAACTTTATTCTAATTTTGTTAGGAGAGAATTTTTCGAATTATTCTTACACGCATTCCTAGTCCTAGTAGGATTTTAATTATTATTACTGTAAAAGTAGATCCTAATCCCATGCTATTGGTGATAGCTTTTTCTTCGTCTTAGTTTTATTTTATTTAGTATTTCCATAAAAGTTTCAATCCCATGCTATATAGGATAGTTTTTTTCATGCTAAATGGGATAGTGTTTTTTTCTATTTGTAGGTATGAATTTTGTTATTATCAGTTAGATAACATTATTATTAGTTGAGAGTTTTAACTTATTGACACCTTTGTGGGCGGCTACTTGGGATTTATCCTATAAACATATAATAATAATTCTTTTGGATTTAAGATCAATTCATAACTTGATATATTAGGTTTCTGTTAAAGTTAATTCAATAAGGTGATTAGTCTTATACCAATTGTTGTCTTTAATTTCTTCAAAATATGAGTATAGGTCACTTTTCATCTTAGTACTTGAATTAACTCTATTAGAATCATTGTTACTATTAATATGTGAATTTCAAATACTAAGATCAATTACGGTTCATATCACTTATCTCAAAATTGGAAAGTTTGTTCTCAAATTTTTCGTATCTTTAATTTATTGCCTTTAATCGTAATAATTTTTCTCTTGCATTATTTTCTTTTTTATTCTAGTGAACTTATTCTTATTAAGTAGTATCATAGTGGTTATATCAAGGTTCTGTTCATGATAATTTTTGAGAGTTTCATAGCCCTAAAAAATCTTTGTAATTTTTTTCCTTTAAGAAGATAAAAAATAATAGCTACATAGTAGCAAAAAAGAAAATTTTAATAAATGGTTGCATTCGAATTATGAAACTCGAAATTTATTGTGTTTCTTGTTTTTCAAACATCAAGAAGGAAAACAAAGAAGCGGGAAAGCTTAGTATTTTTTTATAAATTGGTCTTTTTCTTGCCTCACCAAACTCAACCCATCTAGGAGTTGGTAAATTTCTTTTTTTCTCTCTACATCTTACTTCTAAAAGGATTGCTACTGGTAGGGGTCAATATATAAATTCTAAAAGAATAAAATAAAGGTTGTAATTTGTGTGTAAAATGGAATAAGAGGTGAGATAATTTGAAAAATTATCAATTTGAGATTTTTTTTTAACTTGTGGAGATGTCTAAATCCAGAAAGGATATTGATGTTTGCACTCAAACCAACAACATAATCGAGGCACTTAGAAGGATTTACACTTGACTATATGCGTTAAAGGTCACCCAAAATCCCCTTAACTCGGTGAAATAGCGGATGTAAGAAGAGTGCATCAAAACCTAATGCCTCAAGTTAGGAGATAAGAGATTCAGGCTTCTCAATTCCAACAAGAGGAGAATCCATTTGTCCACTATGATTTTGAATTGGAGGAAGGTTATCAAAGGAAAAAATAAAGAAAACCTTAATTTCTCCAAAAACTAACCTCTAAAAGAAGTATGCTTGCGAAGATTCCATATATAGTAACCTAACTAGGTTGGGGTCAATCCCATAAGGAAGATGATGAACAATTTCTTAACTTAGTGCAATCCACGAGCAGTGTAGAAAAGTTAATGGGGTTATTTAGAAATCAATCATAAAAAGTGCCTAAATCTTGAATGTTTTACGTTATAAACAATAGAAAACAAAAACTAGGAATGTGTTCCCGTTAGCTTCTAAACATCATAAATTTCTCGAGTCCAACCAACATATTCTGTTGTTCTACATGTAAAGTCAAAAAGACCTGTATTACTAACCTTCTTCTGAACGTGTTGATAAATCTCACCCTTTACCTTGTGAGTCTTAGGGCATGGTTTTGTTTCTCTTTGTCTATGACTTCAGTTCAACTTTCACCTTTTAAGGCTCAAGTTGATTATATGAGATGATGGAATGATAAGATGGAAGTAAATCTCAAATTACTGGCTTAATCCTTTTTTTCTTGTCAAAAATCCCTTGTAAGGATCAGAAGAATAAGATGAATCAGAAGAATATTTCCTTTCAGTGGTCTAATGCTTGTGAGGCAAGCTTAAAAAAGCTTAAGGATTTGATGACTTTGGCTCCTATCTTGACTATGCCCAAGGAGGGCATAGGTTTCCCTGTCTTTTGTAATTTTTTAGGGGTTGGGTTAGGTGTTGTTTTGATGTTGGATAGTAAGGTGATTACATAGAGTTCTTATAAGTTGAAGCCCCATGTAAACAATTACCCTACTCATGATTTTGAGTTGTTTGCGATTGTTTTAAGATTGAAGTTGTGGAGGCACTACCTTCATGGCATGCATTGTAAGATTTTTTTCAGTTCATCGTAGCCTTCAATACTTCATCACCCTGTGAGATTTGATTATGAGGCAACATCATTGCCTTTAGTTGCTTAAGGAATACTAAACTATTCTCTATTATTTGAGGAAGGCTAATATGGTTGTAGATGTCTTGAGCTAAAAGTCGACTAGCATGGGTAGCTTGGTGCATCTTTTGACCCAAGAGAGGTCTTTGTCCTTATAGGTTCAGTCTTTGGCTAACTAGATGATAAGGCTTGATATTTTGACACCTTGGTGTGTTTCGGCATTTGTGAAGTCTAGGTCTTCATTGATTGAAAGGATTTGGGCTTATCCGTTTGATGCTGCGAGATTGAGATTTATTTGGGATAATATGGTTAGTGGTGAAGATAAAGAAGCCTCACTTTATTTTGATGGTATCTTAAGGATTGGGGGCCTAGTTTATGAGCCGAGAGTTGGTGACTAGATTAGATTGATTTTGGAGAAGGCCCGTTGTTACAGGGATTCCATCCATCCAAAAGTTACAAAGATATATTGTGACATTAGGCTACATTACTTGTGGAGTGGTATAGAGAAGGATGTAGTGGATTTTGTAGCTCATTGCCTATGTTTCAAAAGGGTTAAAGTCGAGCATTTGATACATATGGACAACATCAGAGGTTACCCATTCCCGAGTGGAAATGGGAACGGATCACAATAGACTTCAGGACCAGATTGCCTTGTACTTCTTATAATTATATTAGTGTTTGAGTCATAGTGTTTTGATTGACAAAGTTTGTTCATTTTATTTTGATGAAGGTATCTTTCGAAGCTAAGAGGTGGGCTCGTATCTATATTCATGAGATTGTGTATCTTCATGGGGTGCTGGTGTCTATCATTTCATATCGAGGTTTTGTGTAAACAATGCATTTTTGGATGAATTTTTAGGATAAGCTGGGTACTTGTGTTAATTTTAGCACAACTTTTTACCCCCAGACTCACAGTTAGTCAGCCAAGACTATCCAGGGTTTTTAGGATATGCTCCACGCTTGTGCAATATATTTTGGCGGTTACTGGGAGCAGAATTTGGCCTTGGTAGAGTTTGTGTAAAATAATAGCCACTATTCAAGTATAGATATTGATCCTTTTGAGGCTTTATATGGTAAGTTTTATCTCTCTCTAGTTGGTTGGTTTGACTTTTCTATAGTTAGACCTCTAGATATGGACTTGCTTCTTCAATCTTTGGATAGAGTTCAGATAATTTAGGATAGGCTTCGAGCGGTCTAGAGTAGGCAGAAGTGATGTACATACCATGCACTTTCTGCCTTGAGATTTGGTGAAGGTGATCATGTTTTCCTTTATGTTTCCCCATGAAGGGTGTGATAAGGTTTTGGAAGAGGGACAAGAATAGCCCAAGGTATATTTTCACATTTAAGATACATTGGGTTATTGGTTATGTGGATTATTTGTTAGGTTTGGCCCTAGTTTTATGAGTTTTTCATTAAGTTAATTTCATGATTCAATTCTTTTCAGCAATATTCTGGATGAGTCTGAAGTTATTTTTTTAGGATTTGGTTCAGTTAGATGAGAGGTTGTCTTTAATGGAAGAGCCGGTCTCCATTGTGGCTAGGGATATTAGGTAGTTCTTCTCTAGAGTTATCTCTATGGTTAAGGTCCAGTGAAAGCATAGTCCTAAAGGTGATGCTACTTACGAGGTCAAGTCTTATATGCATAGTTCTTATGCCTATCTTTTTGGTGATTCAGGTATTTCTCTTATTTTTAGTTTGAAGACAAACTAGATTTTTAGTAATGGAAGACATAACAACTTGATATTGATAAACTATGAGGAATATGTGTTTCTATGTGATTTGACCATTTTACTCCTCCCTATAGTTGTGTTGTGGTATTTCTGGGTTATGGGGATGATTGGAATGGTTCCTAATGAATTTTTGTACCATTTATGTTATCTTAAGGTTTTTGGTGGCTTTGAAAGCATTATAGTTCATTTCAGTTGATATCTTTTGACCCGTGCAACCGATGGCAAATTGTATTGTGCTAGTAAATCTGGAACATCAATTTTAGAGTAGAAACATGGTTGGTGTAGTTTTATGGATTTTAAATCATATTTCGACTCAGTTTGAAAAGTTGTGATTTTGTGTTTTGGGTGTAAACTTTGTGGAAATGACATCTTTTATAAAATCTGATATCTCTATTAAGTTTGGATCATCGAATTTAATAAGGTAGCATAGCTTATTTGTGTTGAAAGAATTTTGAATGAATTCCAAGGGGATCGTGGAGACTTGGAAATACACCAAATCCCCAGCTGGTGCCCCAGCGACCACGATGCTTCTGTTGCGATCATGATTGGTCCTCAAAATATAGTGTCATAATCTTGATACCCCTTTCGTACTTGCAATATCGTTGATAGGCTGGTTCTCGCTATTTTTAACAATTTCTGAGACTTGGAGTTTAGCATTTCGTGATTTTGAGATATTTCCTCTAATTCTAATCTTGGGTCATCTCCATAACACCTATTTATATTATTTTCTTCAATCTGTATCATCTAATTTTTATTTTAAACTTGAATAATGTATGTAATTTGGGGATTTTGGCCCGAAAGGCCTAATAATTGTAATTCTTGAATTTAAACCCCAATTTCTACCATTTTCACTAGGATGAGTTTCTATCATCATAAATATCAGTTTTTCCTACATTTCATCTTCAAAACAACTTCGATGTTCGATTTAGAAATGGATTTTGGTAATTGTTAGCCAGTAAAGAAAGAAAATGTTTTTTTTATTTGGAACTCATTTTTAACTTGATTTTATTTGGCTTTTCAGCTATAGACTCCTAAAAATATGAGGAAATTTTTTTTTGAAATAAAGTTATGATGTTTCCCTTCATTTTCAAAATCTATAATGCATAAATTCTATTTTCCATATTTTAATCAATTCTTGGTTATTTTGTGAGAAACAAGTCTTTAGGATTGAAGTGCTGCAAACCCATTTTTTGCATTCGAGGTAGGTTATGGCTTAACTTCTTCCAAACTCGGTTGGGTAGTTAATGCTGACCCAAAAACATGTTAAGGGTGTGGGAACTAATCTTGAAAATTATTATCTTAATGTGTTGTGCTCGTGTGGGGGCCTATATGTGATGTTATAGGGTTGTTTTGGAACATTTTATGCTATGTGTGACAGTGTGGGGGTCCTATGTGATATTGATAGCCTTGTATACATCATGATAATTGTATCTTATTTAATGAAAAAATGTGTTGTGGTACCAGTTGTGTGTTGGGATATATTCATACTCTATTGGCATATGACTCATGTTGGATTTCATGGACTATTGAAAATAATGTGTGAATATTTGGCTCATGTGATGGTATATTTGTTTCTTAAGAAACTACTCATTGTGGTTGGTTATGGAAATGCTCATTATTTTTCGTTGTAAGCATTACACCCTCATACTTATTCAACAAATATTGGTACCACCGTGAAAATACTGAGAAACATTAGGAACACTTCTTTTTGACAAAAAATATGGCATATTATAAAACACTTTTAGTGGGATGTGCCAAGAAAGAGATATGGATATATGTTTAATGTATATTGTTTAATGAATCTATCATGGGTTCTATGTCTTGTATCTTTTGATTCACAGGTGTATATGAAGATTGTGTGAAGGTCTTGGAGGTTGTGCAACGGTCGTGAAGATTGTATGACAACCTCGTGCATTACATCATCATCATCATCATTCTTATTATATTTACTTTATTATTCTTGTGATGTGATTGCATATTCTGTTTGACTTGTTACCTATCCATTATTATATCTTCCCTTACTTGTACTTGATATTACCATATACTTGACTTGTATTTCTTTTAGATGTTTTGCTATGCTATATGTGGAAATTATAGAACTATTAGTGCAAGCGGTGTTGGATACCTTTTTGGGACATTTTCCGATTGCCGGTGAGATGCCCTTAGTGTGTATTTTTTATGTTGTATTTTCTAATTTCCTCAGTTGGCCTATAATACCTACTAAGTATAAGTGGATTGTACTCACTCTTATTGTACCCTTTCGGTCCAGTTTTAGGTTTGGGTGCGCCTCACGGTGTTTCATTTCAAGCGTCTTTTGGAACTTTTCATAGTAGTAGTTGATTTAAGGCATCCAGAGTCGACTTCTATCTTTCCTTATTAGACTATGTCTTTATTGTATTTCAGAGATAGAGTTATATCCTTTTTTGGAGTCTTTTGTATTTGACTTTGAGATGTACTAGCTATGATCTTACACTGTTACACTAGGTTTCGGGATTTTATATTATTGATTATGTTTTTTTCATCATATGCTATAATTGTATTGTTCAGCTTTATTCTAGAATCCTTGCCTTGGGTTCTTTATTTTCTTTCCCCCCTTGTGCATTAGTTTGGATGATAGGCTTACTTGTCAAGGTTCGTCGCAACAAGTTCCATCATGAACCTTAGATTTTAGGTAGTTACTTTGGGATTTTTCATCTTCTTTGATCGAATCCTTATGGGGCTGGTGCAACAACAACAACATCAGAGGGTTCGGAGTTATACTCGCCCCCTCCCCCTAAAGAAGACAAAAGTCTCTTCAACTTTACCCCGAACTTGAGTGCCTTGCCTTCTCTCTTAAGGCTGGGGAAGGTTGATGGGGGTAGCTGACTTGAACAAAGCCTTGGATGTTGTGGCCTTTTCTTTCTAATTCTTCTTTTATTACTTTCTCATTCTTCGAGGTGAGTGCTTCTCGTTACATGAAATTATAGAAAATCTCACCACGATCCTACTTAAGGAGTTAGACTCCCTCTCCGATACAAGAGGTGTGTCCTTAGGTGCCTACTTCTTTGAGATGGTTTTGCAAACTTCTGCTGAGCCTTTGGTGCCGTTATACTAATATTAGAAGATGTTACAAAAAATTTGTGAAAATTACTAAACAAGTGAAAAAAGTAGATAAGATGACCCTTTCTACAAACTGTCAAAATTTCCTCAGGTTATAATGACGCCAACCATAACCCACCAGTAGCCAAGCTAACCCGTAGTCCGGAACGAATAGTAATGGACTACTTAATAACATAAGGAAAAGAATTCGGAATATATGGAATAAAGATCAATACTTAGAAGAATCTCCAAACCTGGTGGTATCAGTACAAGAGTTGCTAATATAAAAAAAGTACAAAAGTGAAATATTAAGAGAAACACACTGATACAGCTTATCTTTGAATACAACTTAGAGACTAGTCTAATACATAAAAGAGACAAAGGTAATACTTCGAATATCAGGATCTCACTCTACGTTTCTGAACCACGCCTACTACACACGATGCACACATCAATGACGATAACCCGTACTATGATATGCAGGATGTAGAAGTGTAGTATGAGTACCAAACAAAGGGTACTCAGTAGGCTACTGCCAACTAAGCTCCAAAGACAAAGTAGATATATACAACATATAAACAAAATAAAAACTACACCCAGGAGTCCATAAATCATAAGACAAGTTAATGAGACAATAAGGACCAACTATCATGTTCATGTACAAGATCCTAATATAATAAGACTAAAGAAGCAACAGGGTGAACTATCCTATTCCATCTACGTCAATATACATCAATGCTATACGTATATCCCTTGTCAATATACGAGTAAAGAGACAATGAAAGATATGTAGAAACATACAAGGTGAAGAAATGACTATACAAGAGAATTCCAAGACTAAAATCGAATCTCAGAATCAAAATATGTTTGTGAGTATCAAAAGTGCAAAACTTTTACCAAAAATCACCTTAGGGGTATTATAGTATTGAGGAAACCCTAAAATTAAAGTCCAAATAAAATATGAGAAAAAAGTGTCGATGTCTACTTTTGGTTCCTACATGCGCCCTAATAATGGGGGCAGGTAGTACCTACAGCCTATATGTTAGGCATGAGTAGTGACTGCAAGTGCCCTGACAAAAAAAATCCAACACATTAGCTCACGAGATTTTGGACTTCTGACAAATACATTGCCCAAATGCAGTCCATATGTACTACATGCGGTACGCATGTTGTCTTCGCAAGTATCGACAGTTATCTTTTCAACTCTTTTTCAATTTACACACATGTTTTGATCTCGAACAAGCTAGAAAGTGTACCAAACATCCATAATCCCTCCCATAAGTATCGAAAATAGTTTTTTTAATCTTTTTCATGAACTTGGCATTCAAAACATGATTTCTTGGAAAACATACCCTAAACATATCATATCAATCAAAACAACCTTAGAAACTTGCATATTTTTATAGTTTTAAGCATCGAAAGTTCTATAATTCTATAGCACATCAACACCCTCAAATTAAAACGTTTTCATGTCCTCAAGAAAATGGGCACAACAAAAGAAAAACGATTCTTAAATAGGAGAATCTAATCTATTCAAGGCAGTCAATCAATATTTTAATGTGAAAACACAACACCCCCCTTCTATCTCCTTTTCCAAAACCAACTTTGTAAAAACATGAAGAACAACAATATGACACAATGGTATCAAGATATGGCATTACATAAGCAGATGAAAACCACTCATATTTACAAGTTAAATTACCCGAAATAAGCAAATATCTAGCAATATGTCTTATGTGCCCTAACAGCAAAGAAGTCCCATTCACTCATATGAAATTATACATGTCAATGCAGAGATAATCAAGAGACACTCACCCTAAGAAGATAAGTTCCAATCAATATGCATCAAATACCATAGGCTTGCCTTTATTTTCTTTACCTTAGTATTCAGACAGTCGCATTAGGATCACTATAGGATTTTTCTTGGCCTGTAATGTACGCTTAAGGGTTGGTATGGTACATATGGACATATCAGGTTACAAAGCCTCCTTGGAAATACACTAACCTTGGGTCTCACTTATCAACCAATTTTATTTTTATTTCACCATTATTTTTTGCTTCTTATTTTAAATCATATTCAAGTTGATTGTGGTTTTTTTATTCTTTCATTTTTTTTCAAATTTTTCATAAATTTTTTTCTTTTCTTTTCTTTTTCTTTTTCTACCACACCCATCCTTACTAACTTTTTCTCTTAGCATACCTATCTACATACCCATATTACAGTATGTACCCCTATGATAAGCATTGTCAACTTAGGCATTTTTCCTGAGTTGAGATACACAATGTCCAAGGAAGACCAGGATCAAAATAGGTTCATTATAGAACAAATGAGAAGGTGAATAGGTGAAAACAAAGAAACATGCTACAAAGATCAAAACAGGGATCAAGGGATAATATTTTACACATCAAAGGTCATTTAGTTTAAAAGTGGACTAAAATAAAAAATGACCTATGATCCTTTCCTAACCGACTATCCTACAACCTAGGCAAGACTAATCGGGAAAGTCATATAAAGGGAACTAAGTATTATCTTAGACACACATGGCATCAATTCAATATTACCAACTACTACTTATCAAGTCCATGGAATTGTTAGAAAGTGATTATCATTTCCCTAATACTAATTTTGTAACAAGATCCACGTTGTTCACACATATATACATTCACGCAGTTCTAAAAAAAAAATTTGTGGGGTATCCAAAATCAGTCAAAATATGACTACTGCCATAAATAATTAAAAATCTCCTAATTACACAAAACACAATACAATCCAAAACAAAACATAATCCAACACAAATTATCTTGGACATGTCAGTTCTACAATCACATCATGATCGACGGGAAAAGAAGTACGACAATACAAACCCATGACGGCTATGGTATACCTCACCCTCAACTAAAAACTATGCACTATCCTCAATGCACAAAAATAGTACAAAACAAAGGAAAGTGAGAACATATATAGACTGCACTAAGCGTCCGTGCTTCAGCATCCCTAGATGGAGCATATCAACTGGTGGAAGTAGTGGTGGTGATGGTGCATAATAGATGATGCACCTGCGGCTATTTCTTTATGCCTCTGCCTATTGATCACCCTCACCTATACCATTAATATATAGTAGAGGATTATTGTTGTTAATAAAGCTCAACTTCGGTTGAAGTTGAATCCTCGAAGAGTGGAATTAGTCTTCTAATATTAAGGGTATTAATAGTTATTAAGACGTTACCCATAATGTAAAACAAGTAAAATGAAAAAATTAAAATGGGGGGATTGGTTTTGGAAATTATTTTTATCAAAGTGTATTCATGCTAACAAATAAAGGCAACAATTGTGTATGGAAATTCATTATAAGAAGGATCTTGGGATTATGTCTACCTAAAGATATGTTACGTATGGGTGCATGGCGATTGGGTAGAAATTTTGTTAATCAATGACATGGTAGGATAGGTTGAAGGTTCTGAGGCTATTTTATCAAAAAAAAATAAAGATTATCACCCATGGACCCTTTTAGGTACCTTATGGGTGTGGCAACTAAAACCACCTAATGCCTCAATTGGACATCCCTATTTCTAGGAAGATACCCAAGTCATAGCTAACTCTGTAGTCACTATTATTTCTAAGATAGTAAAATAAGAACAAACTACATTTACTATTGTCCACTATTGCCTTATCACCCATACCTCTCTTTCAAGGATGATATGGATTCCAAAAGTTCACCAATATCCCACTTTTAAGGATGATGTGAGCTTTTAAGTACATGAGTTTTTCACCCAAAAATCCTTTTTAGGTATTTGGGATTTTCACCCACAAACCACAACTAATTAAAGCAAGAAATAGTAAGACCAATCATCAACAAGCTAGAATCTACACAAATACATCATAACACATTCATAATTGCACCCTAGTTCAACATAATCCGAAGGCAAGAAAATTTAGCTACTCATAAAATTAAAGAGAAGGGATACGCCAAATGGTTCATTAAAAGCATCCATCGCAATAGAAAATAAGAAGATTCTTCAATTTCACGAAAATCAAATTGGAAATTCAAACACAAAAGATTTCACAATTGGTAGGGTTAAAAACTATCAATAATTCAATTGTTCAAAGTGTAGAATGACAAATGGGAAAGGGTTTTAGCCTTCTAAGGGATTTGAGGCCTCCTATGTACAATGATAGAATTGCCCTTGGGTATAGACTCGCCAATCTATGATCGTTTCATCTTGTTTGTGATCATAGTTACCGAGAACACATTCAGATGCTTGCAATTGCAGCAATTTAACCAAAGTCGACTGGCCACGATTGCCACAATTAGACTACAACTGCGGCAGCTGAGCCTTGTTACTGTGCATGGTTTTCTAACTTGTGTACTTTTCTTATCTACTTGATTTCTTTTAAGTTCAATTCAACATCTTTATTTCTCATCAACTTTATACCTAAAAAATATGGAAATTAATGTATTCAACTAAAAGACTTATTTCATTCATACCTTCATTTCATAGTAATGTGCACAAATTTTGGACGTAAATGAGTGGTAAATTCACCACTCATCAACACCCCCAACTTAAACCTTTACTTGTCCTCACGCAACACTATTTTTTATTCAATGAGACAATGAAAATTTAAGCCCATTTATACAACCCAATGATCTCAATGGCTTCAACTTGATTACAACCATAAGTAGCTCTTTGAATACGGGAAAAGCTATTCTCATGACACCCCTCAAGAGGAAATGCAATTTCAAAAAATGGAAAGGACCTTAAGGAACATCAATGCAACAATTACTAATACTCGATAAGTGACTATCTTCTTACCTCAACTCTACTACAATGCTTTTACTTCAATTTTCAGAGGATGACTAAATCATCCACCTCAATTTTCTTACGTGTCTCCTCACGAAAAAATCCCATAAACCATAAATTATCTAATAAGAAAAAAGGGATTTATTTGTGAAACTCTCTCTTACACAATGACTGTAGATTCTAACATTTACCATACCATAGGATTGCCCTTATTTTCAATCGTCAGTACAATGAATAAGCTTTATTTGAGATCTTTAAGGGCTTTTTGAGCTTGTAACGTAGGTTTGGTAAGGGATAGGATATCATTTAGGATCAAAGTGTCTACACCCTCCTTAAACATTTTCATTACAATATTCCATCCAACTTTTGACCATGGACCCTTCTTTTATTTTCACACTTTACACATGCCTATTTTAGCTATCATGATTTACATGTTTTTTTGTAAGGTATCTTTCATTCACTTATTACATTTGCAATCTATGCTTCATTCTTCTTTTCATCATTACTTTCTTTTTTATCTTTTCATTACTTTGATTATAGGTATCCGCTTACATTACCATGGCACAAGATCATCTCATCCAAAATTACCACCCTAACATAGGAATTTCTCCCTAAGTTATATTTTTTATGTTCATAGAAGGTAGGGTTAAGAGAGAAAAAACCTTTGAATGGTTCGAGGCTTGTAATGTGGTTGCAAAATGAAGGTTTGAAGGCTCAAATTGGGTAAATAAGGGTACTATTCTATGCATGAGTGGTATTATAGGCTAAAATAGGTCCCTATTTTTGCAACGATAGCATAAGATCATTTCACCAACCAAGTAAACTCACAATTAGTCTTAAGAGACTAACGAGGCAAGTTCTAGATGACACAAGTATGCATGAGATTTAGACAAATATGCTCATCGCACAAGGCATGCAAACTCTTAAAAGGGGATTAATTTCTTTTCCCACTAGAGACAAAATAGAGTACTTATCAAGTTAGACAATGTAACAGTTTTGGAGTGACTAAGAAGCTAAGTATTATTGCAAATTTTTTCATGTACATACCCTTGGTTTTCAAAAATAAAATTGATGGAGGGGGGGTTTGCTTCGCATTTGCACCACACATAATTTGCTATTAATGGCACCAAACTAAGCTGTCATGTCATATTTAGGCATTCACACTGCTAAACCATATGGATACTCAGACATTGCCATTGACATAAGTGCAATCCCAAATCCAAAATGCTAAAGGTACTTAGATTTTCCTTGCATTTATTGCTCTGATGCTGTGGGTAATCAGACTTCCCCCGCATCCATGGCTCAAAATCCAATCCCGATGATTTTACCTTAAGAAATTTATGAATCAAGATATCATAGGAAAGTCTCATCCGATATCACCATAATCAAAATAAATATAAAGTAAAAATCAAAAATTGAGACAAACAACTAATCCATGGAATGTAGGTACCATCAAAATGTTCGAATATTACAAATCATAAAATAAAAATCATCCCAAATGACATAAAATATCAAGAAATAACTGAATAATACAGGTCTAAATAAATAAATATAGAGACAGGCACCCCCAGATAAGAAGCTTGCAGTGACCTTATTGCATAAATAATAAATCATAAATAAAGGAATGGGTGCTCCCTGAAACCATATCAAAAGCTACTCTTACAATCAGACTCTGCATCATCTCCAACATCATTAGAACTAGACCACTCTACTGGACCTTATCCTCACTCTTAAATCATGAAGATGGAATTCTATCTCAGGTTTTTAGGACCAACTAAAGGCCCTTCACCCCTTCCATATCTTGTTGAAAAACTTATCTCTCTTCTTCTCCCTTTTCTTCATCTTCTTATATGAGTCCAAAAGCTCTATGTGAGACTCTTCCAAGGATGAATCAGCCTTATTAAGCCTAGAAATGGTGGATCCCTGCATTCATTGATCCTCCAAGAACCTCTCATACTTATACTGATCTATATATGAATGATAGGTGGTGGAAAGCTCTCTTGGACCCTGAGGCAACTAGGAGAAGAGTTACTTAATCACTCTTATTTGCACTTAGATCTCATTAAAGGAGCTTCTGTGGATAGCCTGCAAGACTTTGTCTCCTCAATTGCCAACTTTCCTAACCTTATCTTTATCTTCTTACTCTTCCACAATTTTCCCTCACACTAGATCTTTATAGGATAAATAGGGGTGTTTCGGTGCACCCAAGTGTCTCTGGTGTATACCTCAACCCTTGCTATCTTTTATTACTCAGTAATTAGAGAAGGGAATAAGAGATGTATACCACCTTGAATATTGAAGAACTTGATGTCTGAGATCAAAAGCGGACCAACATTCAAAGGAATGTCGTCTAGTATTCAGGCAATAATCCGAGCTCTCATGTCTAAACCATTAATCAGGTGTGTACATAGAAAACCTTGGCTACAAATGATGTGTAGCCATATCCTTACCTACGCTGCAAAGTCATTGATAAATATCCCCTTTTTAGTAAACGCCCAGGAAAACTCCCTGCTCGGGCACAACATTTCAGCCATCCATCTCTCTGGTTCACACCTATTTGCTTTAAATTGAGACATATATGCATTCAAGAGCCCATATATTTCATTTATTTTCTTTTCTTCAAAGCCTAGCTACTTGTCTTAGATCTTGATGATTGGTTTAGAGAAAGACACCATGCAAAGATTAGTGTAGAACTACCTAACCCACTACTCATTTGCCTTGCAAGGATCTAAGGGAAAACAACTCCAGCCAATGGAAATCAGTCTATTATGGAATGCCAAAAGCTTTTGGCACCTTTTCCAAACAAATGCCCCTCTCCGGATTTAGCTTGGTCTTTGGAAGATCACCATAGTAAAGGTTATGTACTCAAGGGCAATAAAATAGACCTGATTATAATCTCCAGTGATGTAAAACTGGAAAACATGAGAACAACATAATAACAGTCATCATTATCCTTTTTATTCATACACTATGTTCTTTTTTCCAATTAAGCTCACGGGGTGGTTACATGGTGGTTTTTGGGCAATAATAAAAAGTCATGGATTTTTTACACAGGCTCGAAATCAGCCTTGGATATGGAGATCGTGAGTCATCGAGAGGTTATATTGTACCAAATTTTTAAAAATTCAAGATTCCAATTTCAAGGACAAATCATATTCCAGAACAAAAATTATCGAAAAAAAGCATTGAACAAGCTTCCAAGATACTCGATCATGACTTCAGAATGTGCAAATAACATGCAACGAGTTCGTTTGGGAATTTTATTAAATACTTGGCTTGCACAATATATTTCTCTAAATTTTCAACAAAATATTGGTACTCAAGACTTTCCCATATATGCGCACACCATTCAAAAAAACAAACCACCGCACAAGTGCAAATAAACCATAATTTAGCAATGAAAAGCCTAATTTTAGGACTACCCTATTTCATGCATTCTACAGCCTATACAAGCAAATCAAAGAAAATATTTAAAGCATATACTAGAGTGATGATACATTATTGATGCTACAATGCATCTGGGATGCTTAAACACGACAAAGAATGGATGCAATTAGAGAGAGAATTTAGAATGAGAGTGTCAGCAAATAGATAGTTAGACGGTGTTTTAAAACCATTTGGGACCATGATCAAAATCCATGTTCCTCGATCAAATACACATGGCTACCATGATAGCAGAGTTATGTGATCATGGTAACCAAAGCCATTTTTGGTCCTTTATTTTCCCCTATTCAGTCCACTACATAAATATTTCACACTTTCCCTTATTCAGCCCTATTCAAACACCCCAAAGTTCCACAAATGCATGGATTGATCAACAAAAAAATAAAAATATATTCTATTACATCAAAAACAAATGATACTAGCCACTTTCATGGCATTTGTGGGTTGCCTCCCATATAACGCCTTAGTTATCATCATGGAACAACGTCCTTTATCTTTTTAAGTTAGATGTTCAAGGAATAAATTATTCACCTCCTTCTCTAGTACATCTATAACTGATACCACTTGAAGTTCGATGGGTTCTTTCTTTATTTTTCACACTTGAAAGGACACTTCACCATCATGGTCCCTAAACTTCATTAAACTAAAACCAAATCAATGATTGATCTTACTGTAGCAAAGATAACATTCATTTCTTGGTTGATTTTGCAATCAAGTATCAAAAAATTTTGTTGAAAGAATGAATGTATTCACCTTTCCTAACACGTCAATCAAGACCACAGCTGGTCTTTTGATAGACTGGTCAGGAATCAAAAGCTTCATCTTTGTTGGAGTAGGGGTGCCTAATTCAAGCCTCCAATATATTAGATAGGTCATAAGATTTATACTTGCGCCAAGGTCACATAAACCTTTTTCAAATGTATATCCCACAATGGTGCATAAAATTGTAAAGGTTTCGCGATTCTCTTTCTTTTCCACTATCGCACTAGCCATAATAGTGCTACACCTATGAGTAACATCAATGGTTTCAATCACAACAAGCTTTATTTTTGACATGAATTTCTTAATAATCATAGAATACCTTGAAATCTCTTAGACGGTCTCAAGTAACGGGATATTAATAGAGAGATTGCTAAGCTTAGCAAGGAATGTTTTGAATTTAGCATTATCCTTCATCTTTTTGAGCCTCCGAAAGAATGGAGGGGGAACCTTTATGGTAGGCATCAGGTAACTTTGAACCTCATCATTCTCAACTACCTTCGGGTCTCTCTCTTTATGGAATGACCGAATTGCCCCTTGGATAAACCTAAAAAGCCAAGATAGCTATAGCTTATCCAAAATTGTGCATACTGCGAACGCCTTCAGATCCGCATAATCATGGGAGACTGATCAATGTTAACTAGCCATGATCGCAACCCTCTAACCAAGATCACAGTAATAAGCCTAGTTACTATGAAGGGTCCTCCAGCTTATGCATTTTTCTTCTCCTCTTTATTCCTTGAAGTGCAATTCTATATATTTCCTTATCATTTCCTGTATACCTAGAAAATATGGAAATTAGTGCATTCATCTAAAAAATTTGTCTCATTCATACCTTTATATCATAGTAGTGTGCACAAATTTTGTATGTAAATGAGTGGTAAATTCACCACTCATAACCTATAACCAACTGTAGTCTCTATTGAATCATGTCTGACCCTTTTAACTACCTTGTCATATGACATACCAGGATCATCCAAGTCTCTAATGTGACCTCTCTTAGACCCAACTATTGGGACCTCATCATCATCTTCCGTGAAAATATCAAATAATCTGCATTCACATAGCGGTGATATCTGGACCACTGGTTATAGGTGAGGAAGTGGCTGCTGCACAACTCTCTATGAGGTAGCATACCACTACTCATAACATATACAAATCCTCCCTTATTTAGGTGAGATATAGTGCCTTTGTCTTTGTAAATCAGGTTGTAGCCCTTCAATCAAACTCATCAAGACATGCCTGGAAGTAAGCACATAGCTCAGACAATGCAGCTCTCTATGCTGCCTCCTATCTAGGCTCTTCCTACTCAAGTCTAGTCTTAACCCCTAATATACTCTACCTATATAGGGTAGTCATCTCATTCTCAAAACCTTTAACCGAGTATCAGTGTCTCTCTTACTATCTATTAAGATCTTCAAGAACTCTGATGTTATAGGAATCATACATGTGGTAGAAGATATAGTTGATGGACTAGTTGGTTTTAATGATACGCAAGCCAACTCTAAGGTTGAAGTAGTGGCTAATGAAGATTTGGATGGTGTCCCCTCGGCTTTGGTACTTATATATAGAGCCTCTCTCTTCTCCTCTATCTCAATATGAATACTAATACCTATATAATTTCCATGAGCATCACCGAGCTTTATGGAAACTGATGGGTCCTCAGTCTGGGCCTAAGGTATTATGGCAGCTCCTTAGATCTCTTAGAAAGGATAGTTATTTCATACTCTTCGCTTGCTCAGTTTCCATCACAAGTACATTCTCATATACTATCAGTATCTCAAGTACACTATCCTAATCATAAAATCTTTAATCTACAGGGAATGGAAGATTAGTTATCTCCCTAAATGCTCTATCATAGATATCATACCCGAGGATGGTTGTACAATATATAGAATAACAGGTAATCAGACTATCAACAAGGATTTCTCTCTCCCATGTCATCAAATTATTTAAAGCTATAGGGAATAGTTGATATTTGATCTACAACCACTAAATCATATCCTCAAAAGTCAACAACCCTTTCTTGATCACACCATGACCCTTATTTCATGGGGTAGCATCACCTAAATTTAAAATATAATTGTCCATGTACCTATCCATCTCAACCCTATCTCATCTATTCTTAGACACACGTATGATTTGTCTATTATGTGGGATTCTCAGCCTATATTCACACTTAGCTGTGGATGCGGGAGTAGTATAATTTGGACCAAAAATGACCCGATAGATAGTCTATGCCAAAATATTAGCTCTGACCTTTTTTGTAAGTAAATGATAAATTTGTGACTTCTCTGTGTGCCTCATTAGGTATACCAATCTGTGTATAGAAGGATCATCTATAGCTTGATACGATGAGTAAAAATCATATACCATAGTCAGGCTATAAGAATAGAGTAGTCTAGCATCCACTCTAACTGGTAATAACTAAATGCAACTAGTAACTGTGATACTCTCCTCCAATTAGATAGATCAAACTGGCGCTCCTCATACATAATCCTCTTAGTCCTTCCAGTATCTAAGATACGACTGTCTATATCATAAATCAGATGAACATCCTCTACATACCATCTCATAGGTACTTTTGTGGCAAGTGTGGGTGCAGGACTCTGCCCTTCAAATACCGATGCAACATGGGAATCCTTCTTTTTACCCTCTTTAGACTAGGGTTCATCTGTATGTTGTACATATTTGGTGGTACACTCCCTATAAATGGGTCCTACTAATAACTCCTTGAACTCTACATCCACAGATGAATCATGGGACCCTTTTATATGTGAGATAATGCTATAATATTTGAGTCTTTTAACTAAAAATAATTGTAAAGTCTTAAACAAATTTTGTTGTTTTAGATTGTTTTCTCTTTGATAATGCAGGAAAGTCAAGATGCAAGAAAACCAAAAACAATAAGAGAAAAAAGTAAATTTGGAACAAGTGGCCATGAAAGTATAATTGACGACTTATCTTATAAGTCATCAAATTTGTGATAAGTTATCAGAGTAATCGTCAGTTGTAGGCTATGTGAGAAAGTTGGAGCAGAAGTTTGACGACATCCCCTGATAAGTCGTCAGGTGTCTGATAAGCCGTCAAGAATGTCGTCATCCTAAGGCTGAGATCATGAAAATGGAAGGGAAGATGATGACATTTCTGATAAGTCATCAGACTCTTGATAAGCCATCAGAGTGTCACCATCATCCTAAGGTAGAATTCATAAAACTTAGAGAAGGAGATGACGACAATGTCTGATAAGTCATCAAACTCTTGATATGAAGTCATACTTCATTGTTAGCTGTGCGAAAAAAAGTTGTATTTTATGATTTGATTCTAAATTTAGCTCTTTGTATTTAAGGGAAAGTTCCTAGGTTTTATGATGGGGAAATTCATCTTGAACTTGATGAACTTACAACATTTTCTCTCTAGTTTTCTCTGTAACTTTACAATTAAATTTTAAGAGGTTGTTATCATAATTTTCTTGGGATTTCTACTGAGATCTAATATGAGAAATAATTTCTGATATTTATTATTTTCTAAGTTATCATTTATCGAATTATGAATACAAATTGTCTTGTCTCTTTTTACATTATGAGTAGCTTATTCCTTTAACTCGAGTTGTGGGATCTATGAGCTTGGTTTTGTAAAGTAACTAGGTTTTCAAGATTCTAAAGGTAGTAGGAACTCCTTGGTAATTCCTCTATTTTGCATATTGTCTATTTTTTGCAAACGATAGGTCATGCCTACTAGTGATTTGTTTGAAATAAGAAATTTACCCTTGTAGTAATTAAATAATCAACAGGGACTTGGAATCATCAAACTTTCATTTAATAATTCATGTTGTAACAAGGTTAATTAACTTGAGACAACATCCTATTATGAAATATAAATTCCCTAAGTTTGAAAGAATTAGGTAATTAAATGTCTAAATAGGTTGAGAAACATTTAGACATTACTTAGACAAGGATAATCTATTGTTCCTACCTACCACAAGAATCTTGAACCGTTACTAGTGTCTGTCAAATACCAAACTTATAGTGAACACAACTCTGGTTTTCCATATATTATTAATTACAATCACTGACACTAAATTTAGAAATAATTACTATTACCCATCCAAAAACCCCTATTAGAGGAAACTGCTAACTATCAATTGATTAACTTACGAACAACTTAAATTAACACCACATTCCCTGTGGGATTTGACTCCAACCTAGTTAGGTTACATATTTGAAAACAACTAGTTACTCTCTCGTAAGAGATGTGTAATCTGAGCGTTATCAAAAATGGCATTGTTGCTGGGGGAATACGGTTATAAATTTAAGTTTATGTGTGCTGATTGACTGTTAGTCAGGTTTCCTAATTTTAGGTTTAGTTTTTGTTGTTTTTTGGATGCAGGAACACAGTGGTGTATGCCATAAACCAAAAGTTCAGGTGAAACATTGTTACCTTTCAATCCTGAACCCCAACTGATCAACATAATGGCAGACCCATAGGAAGCTGATAGGCTAGCCTCCTTAGCTAGAGCTTAGGTTAATTTGTAGAATGATAGTCAACAAGTTCATCTTCTAAATACGAATGATGATGACTTGGGATATAAGGAATTACTGAATCCTCTGAACTGAAGGTGTGCAAAGGAGGTAGCTGCACCAGTGAACAAAAATATTAATAAAAACCATTTTTTCAGGGTGAGACCTGATTGCCAAAGTGTTCAATTTGATCCTAATAAGGATGATGATGGAATGGACGGAGCTGGTGCTACTGGAGCTATTATTCCCCCACCTCTAGCACCAGGAGCGAAGTTCAACATTACTAGTACAATGATTCAACTCTTTCACCTGAAGGGGTAGTTCGGTGGACTCCCGGGAGATGATCTCAATATGCATTTAGTGAACTTTTTCACTATTTCCAAATATTTTGATATACTGAGAGTGGGACAGAATGCCATCCGCCTATATTTATTTTTTTAGACTTTTTCTATGGAGGCAACATTTTTGCTTAATGAGTTGATGCTTGATTCTATAACCAACTGAAGGCAGTTGAAAGAGGCTTTCCCAGAAAGGTTCTTTCTATATACCAGGAGGGTATGATTGAAGGATTAGATTAGTAAATTTAGAAAGCTCCCAACCAAAGCTCTCTATGAGACATAGGATAGATTATAAAAAAGCTGATGTAATGCCCAAACTATAAGATGACAGATATTCGCCCAATGGAGACTCTTTATTATGCTTTGAACTCTATTACAAAGCCAGTTGTTGATAATGTAGCAGGGGATCATTTGTGGATTTTACTCATCTAGAGGCCATGGAGATGCTTGATTATATGTCCAAACAAAGTAGATATTGACATACCAGGGATTCTGTGGTAGCAAGCCCTACTATGTCTATTGGCATGATGCGGAACAATGGAAGAAAGAGGAAGAACGTGATCAAGACATGTCACACTTGAAGACATAGATGAATTTATTGACCAAGCACTTATTATCTGCAAAGATTGAAAAAGTGAAAGCTGTTCCATCATAAGGTAAAGATGATTCTGATTCAGAAGAAGAAGCCAACTATTTGAATAATCAGGGGGGTTTTGAGGCAATAGCAAAGAAAATAAAGGTCGGAATTTTTATGACAAATCTAGATATAAGGATCAGGATCAAGGAAACTAGAAAAGCATGAATGATAAAAGTGGGTTGTATGTACCTCTCAAAAGAAGAGATAATGTGGCAACTAGCTCTGGTAAGATATCTATGGAGGACATGATGGAGAAATTGTTAAAGGGAGTTGAGGCTACCAACTCTGGGGTGACTACCATGAAAAGATGGATTTGTCTTCTATAAGTCAGTTGGTAAATTTCCACTCCACTTTCGATCAAACAGTTGGAACAACAAATGATCCGACATTCTTCCGCATTGAATGAAAGAAAAAGTGGAACGCTTCCAAGTGATACAATTCAGAATCCTTAGAATGATGGTTCGTGTATGAATATTACCACATGGAGTGGTAAGGTTTTATTAGGATCTTCTTTGGGCAAAGCTATGAATGATGAGGTAATTAAAGAAGATGTTGAGCTTGGAGAAGGTATTCCAGTGGTATCTGAGAAGATGGATGGCATTGATATCCTTTTCAAGCATCAATAAGTTGATGAGATAGAACAAAAGAAAAAGAAGGAAAATGAAGTAGTGGTGAAGACCCTCCTAAAACCACCACCTCCCTTTCCTTAGAGATTGAAAAAGAAGGTTGATGATATGAAGTTTAGTAAATTCATGGCAATGTTGAAGCAGCTGACAGTGAATGTTCATTTGGTCGAGGCGCTTGAGCAAATGCCAGGATATGCTAAGTTTATGAAGGACCTTGTGATGAAGAAAAGAGCAGTGAGCTACGAAATAGTGGATAATCTCTACTACTGTAGCTAAATTTCTTCAAGATCCTTAGTTGAAAAGAAGGTCGATCATGGAGCATTCACCATCCCTTGTACTATCGGGTCGCTTGATTTTGCTAAAGCCTTATGCAATCTCGGAGCAATTATTAACTTGATGCCACTAGATGTTTATAAGAAGTTTGGTTTGGGGGATCCTACCCCCACAAATTTGCAGTTGGTAATGGCTGATAGGTCTGTGAAGCGGCCAGTGGGAATATTACATGATGTATTGGTAAAGGTAGCCGATTTTATATATCCTTCCGACTTTGTAATTCTTAATTGTGAAATGGACTTTAAAGTGCCCATTATTTTTGGTAGACCATTCTTAGCAACTGGAAGAGTGATAGTTGACATGGAGATGAATGAGCTTAGGTTTAGGCTCAATGAAAAAGAAGCAAAATTTGAAATACACCCATCCACAACATAGAAAAAGGAGATGAGTGTTTTCTCAATTATGGATATATTCTATGAGGATGTGAAAGAGGTATCAACAAGGTTTCTTGATGAATTATGAGTAATCCAGATGACTGAGTAGTGTCGCGACACTAAATCAGGCATTTTGGGGATGCAACCTAGAATTTTATGTTTAATATAAGTTGTTTTTATTTATTTTGATTGGAAGTGTGATGAACTAATGAGGTATGTAGGGGTTGAGGTAGAATTGATGTAGCAAGTTAAGTGATCCTGATGACATAGTTGACGATCTATCACAATTATGATAAGCCGTCAGATTCGACATCAGAGAAATCAGATCTGATGTATGTTCTATTAAGGCTAACGACATATGTGATGGGTTATCACACTTGTGATAATCCATCAGAAGTGTCATCATAAAACCCCAAAATAAGCTATCAAACAATTCTAGGCCCAGTTAAAGAAATCTGACCCGACCCAAAAACAAATCTTTTCACCTTCCCGCTTTTCTTTTTCTTTTCTTTGGTTTATTATTTTCCTATTTTTAGTTTGTTCTCTTGCCTTTTTGAATTAGTTCTTAGTAATACAAGAAAATTTCCTTTACTCTTTGCTCGGTTGAAGTTAAGTTCAAACACAAAATGCTCTTTCTCCTACATCTTTTCATTTGCTCTACCCTGCTCAAGAAGCTAAGTTGCCTAACAGGTATGCTCTAAGACTCTTTTCTTCTCATTGGGTAGTAGTGAGGTAGATATAAACCTTGGTTTTCAAAGATATTGAGTCAATTTTAGTATGCCATTGTAGTAAAAAACTGAAAGTAGGGTTTACAGTTATGTATCGAGGAAAAAGTTTAAATCCTAGTTCAAGAAAGTAATTCCATGCTTTGTGAGAAGAATTGGGAAAGATGATTATATTAAAAATGAGCTAAAGATGATGTTATAAGATGAAGACATGCATGATAAGTTATTACAATTATGACAACTTATCAAACATGTCGCCACAAGTGTCAAAAAGTTGATCAATTCTGATTAAGGTTGATGACATGTCTGATAAGATATCGGAAATGTGACGGCTTATCAGATCATGTTGTCATAATTTGATAAAATGGTGTTGGTTCTGTTTAATGCTGAAAACATATCTGATAAGTTATCAAAAATGTGAAGGCTTATCAGACTATGTCATCAGAAACTGAGAAAAGTTAGCCTATTATTCTTAAGGCTGATGACATGGCTGATAAACTATCATAGATGTGATAACTTATCAGACTATGTCATCACAACTTTGACCTGAAGCACTAATAAACCCCTTTCAAGGGATGTGGAACTTCAATGACTGAACTTCTTGCATTATGTGATCTTAGGTACTGAATAATTTTGTCCTTCTACTACCGTGTTTATAATAGCACCCAAGGAAAAAGGATCCAAACCATCAAAGAAGGTAACTAAGGAGAGTGTTCCCTAGAGACTCCTTGATAAGTTTGATTATGAAGATGAAGAGCCACAGCTCATAAGGAAAAGAAAGAAGAAGAGTCTGAAAATACCTTCACCACCTCCACAAGATGAGGAGGTGAGTGAAAAAAGTGAATATGAGAAACCAGCAAAATCTAAACATATACCTTTGGAGCAGACAAACTCTAA
This sequence comes from Capsicum annuum, assembly GCF_002878395.1. Classification (NCBI taxonomy): domain Eukaryota; kingdom Viridiplantae; phylum Streptophyta; class Magnoliopsida; order Solanales; family Solanaceae; genus Capsicum; species Capsicum annuum. The sequence goes on from NC_061118.1 coordinate 116,715,332, forward strand.
ACAACCTGATTTAGAGTAACCTAATTTAGATCAACAAAATTCTCAGCAACCCTATTCTGAGGAACCATCTTCTGGGTCCTCTTCTTCTAAATAACAGGCTGATGAAGATTCTCTGATATGGGGAAATCTGATCAAATGCAAGAACCGCGATGTCTGAGAGAGTACTTGATGGAAGATTCCTGCTGCAAAGAATATTTTCTATGATGGGATTCTCAGAACTTAAAGAAGATTTGTTAAAATGCCAATTTTTTAAGAAATGAGAATCATTACTACCGGGTTAAGCAGATATCCTTCAATGGAAAAGACATTCAAGACTATGACTTGGAATGGACTACAAAAGAAGGTGATTTATTTTGCCCTGCACTAGTCCGGGAGTTCGACATGAACTACTAGGCTACCTTGGAGAACATGTGTAAGAAAGAGGAAAAAGCAGTAGCTCATCCCTTGTTAAAGAAAGTTTTGGTAAGGGGCATAATAGTAGATCTCTCAGAAAGAACCATCAACAGATTGCTTCATGGTCCCAACTTTACTCCTCAAGCCACTTCACCAATATTCTAGTCTTGGTTAAAGGACCATGACAAACAACATCCTTGGTTAGCCAACCTCATAGCTGAAGGAAAACTTGAATAGTTGATCAACCTGAATGAAAGAATATTCAAGGCCTCCCTCAATCAAGAGGTAAGGTTTTTGTGGGGTGTAGTACGCACCTGGTTGATTCCCATGAACTAAAATAATATTCTTAGTAATGATAGAGTAGTGTTAGTCACGTGCATCTTGGCTAAGCTTTACATAAGCTTTGGGGAAATCATTGTTGATGAGATAAAGATTTGAGTTTCAAGGCCCGACACTGCATATCCATTCCAATATCTAATTACTAAGTTACGTGAGGTGGCCAATGTACTTGAGGTTGCAGTATAGACAAAGATATTCCAGCCTGGAAGTCCCATAACCCCATCAGGTATGACAAAAATCATCCTAGGATTGTACTAAGAAAGGGAATAGAGGTTGTCACAGAACCAGTGAGAGTTGTTAAAGTGCAACCAACTATCACTGGCACTGACTCAACACCTAATATGGATGTGCAATATCCTAAAGTTGTACAGATAATATCCTCTGCAAAATAAGATTCAGTGCTTGAGAATGAAACAAGCCTTTCAGCTGTTGTTTTACCAACAGAATTTGCATTTAACCCGCTTAATTTCATGACAGTGGTGAAATAAGCAAAGCGATGCAAGGCACAACTGCAACTTTTTGCCACTACTGTTGACAAGAGGATCAAGGTGGCACTTGAACCCTTCCAGACTTTTCCTGGTCGGATTGATAAGTTGGAGTAATTATTTTAATGCACAGTTAAAAGAAATGTCTGTCCCAGATCTTACACTATTTAGAGAAACCCTGGACAAGGTAAAAGCTGATGTTGGAGTATTGTAGTAGCACCAACTTATGGTGTCTGTAGATCCAGTTGTAGATGAGTCTGAAAATGAAGTCCTATTGCTTGATCTCAATGGGGAACTGGTGAAGTAGAGGGAAGAAAAGAGTGATAATAAAGACAAGGGTAAAAGGAAAAGAGCTAACAATGAGGATAAAGAAAAAGCAGAAAAGAAAGCTAGGAAGAACGCAGAAAAAGCATAAATGAAAAGGGCGATACGAGCATCCAAGGCACAGGCGGAGAGAAGGGAGAAAAAGCTATGATCTAGGGTTGTAGGAGCATCGGCTAGTGGACTCCCTCCAGAGGTTGTGAAAGTTGTGATCTACTAATGTGAGTATTCTAGCGGAAGACACCGCTACAAGGTTAGGGACCCATGATTCCCGTGATTGAGCTATTCAAGGTATACCCTAACCCTTAGTCCAATTGCTCTTTAAATATACATTGAGGACAACGCTTGATTTTAAGTTGAGTGTGTAGGGTGATTTTCTGTAAAATGTTGTAGTTGACTAGGATAAGTACAAGTACCTTAGGCAGTTAACATATTTTTGGTTGATTTTTGAACACCTCTCCAATGGTCTGTTTTATAACTGTGTGATATGCATTCATGTGTAATCACTGTGCATTTTGTTATGGAATTAGTACTAGTGACATGATAACCATTGCTAAATAATTTCATGAACCAGATGGGTAGTAGCTTGTAATGTACCTATGTACCATGTGTGTGTGAGATATTACTTTATCCCTTTGTATGTTAAATTCAGAACTTGCCCGGTTAATATTGCCCTAGTTGTAGGATAGAGGTTAGGAAAGGATCATAGGCTATTTTGAGATTAATCCACTTCTAGCCTAAATTACCTTCCTTGTATGAATGATATCCCTTGATCCCATTTTTTAGACTAAATGCCTATTCTTTTATGATTCATATTACCTTCCCATTTGTATTAGAATAAACCTATTTTGGCCCTGGTCCTTCTTAGACATTATGTACTTTGACTTAGGGAAATAGCCTAAGTTGAGGTGGATACCATAGGGATGTGTGATGTAAAATGAGTATAAAGAAAGGTAGAATCAAAGAAAAGAATAAAAAGCTGGGTGCGGTGGAAAAAGAATAAGAAAATAAAAGTTATGAAAAAAAAGAAATGATTGTCAAAAAGACCACACATATCCGGAGTATGTGTGATTAAGAAAGGAGAGAATTAGGTAAAGGTAAATAAGTGAGACCCCAAAAGTTAGTGTAGTACCAAAGAGGCTTAGTCACCTTAAATATCATCGAGTATCATACCATCCCTTAGCATACGTTACAAGCCAAAGAAAAAAACCTATAATGATCTTAGCTTACATGTCTGAAAACTTTAGTAATAAAATTAAGGGCAATCTTATGGTATTTGGCATACATTGACTGGAACTTCTTTTTGAGAGTGAGTGTTTATTGATTTCCCCCACAATTCCAAATGTTATTTTCACTACCAGAAAATCCCTATTTTTCGACTGAAAAAAGTAGTCAGAAATTTCCGACTACTTTAGTCAGAAAATATACTTTTTTATTTTTATTTTTTATAAAATATTATTCCGACAGTATTTGTGACTACAACAGTCAGAATATTTGACGGGAAATTGCTGGAAATGTATATTCCGACTACTGTAGTTGAAAGTAAAAATAATAAAATAAATATATTACTAAATATATAATCATGCCCTTATATGAAAATTAAATAATTAATATATAAATTATAAAATATTTATTTTCGACTACTATAGTTGAAAATTGAAATAATTAAATAAATATATTATTAAATATATAATTAGACCCTTATACAAAAATTAAATATATAAATAAATCATGAAATATATACTCAGACCCTTATACAAAAATAAAATAATTTAATAATAAAGTTCTAAACATTTAATTCCGACTACCATAGTCGAAAATATAATTAATTAATTAAATATATTATATATAACCGACAATTGTATTTGGAAAATTTAAATAACTAATTTTATTAAATTAGTTACCGATCGAAGTTGTCGGAAATCTTATCATATAATCTATAACCCCTCTCTTTCTTAACCACTTTCTCAATTCTCTCTCACTCTCTAACCCTCCTCTCGCTCTTAACTTCGACAGCGACAACGACGATGACGTTGGTCGAGTGGTGACGGCGATGACGACATCTCTCTCTCACTCTCTACTTCAACTCTCTCTCAGTTTGTACTTTATCTCTTTCTCTCATTTTCTACTTGGTCTCTGTCTCTAAGCTAAGGTTCCTAAACTTAACAACATTCATTGTTCTCTCTCAAAAATTAACCACGGTGGTGTGGTAACAACAGCGGTGAAGCAACGATATTAAAGGTCAATCAAGAAATTCCCATCTTCACGGTGAAAAATTATTCCATTTTCTACAAAAATTAATAAAATTTAAAAATCTGTGAATCTGTGTTGGTGTTGGCTAAATCTATGAATTTATGTTTTGGCGCTTAACATGAATCTCATTTTTGGCATGTCTAAAATCTGTGAATCTGTGTTGGTGTTGGCATGTCTCCATTTAGTTTCTTTAATATCTGGATACAACACCATAATTTTTTGAATATTATAGCAGAAATTTGGAGAAAAAACTTTCACCAAACGAGACGACACACAACAAACTTCACTCTGAGCTTTTGATTACACCAAATAAGATAAATTAAAAACTAGTGAGATTTAGAGAGTCCCAAATAATCTCAGTTAAATAATAAAGTTATTAACTATTGAAATTACATTAAGTAGAAGTCCCAGGTGTGTGTTCTTTCTGAAAATGAAAGTACCAGGTGTGTTATTTGTCATAAAAAATTATGGTTGTAGATAAAGTTTCAGAAAATAGTAATCAATCACCGCAACTAGTCTAGAATGGTGGTGTAGTTGTTTATTTTCGAAGTTGTCAATCTTTACAAAATGATGGTTGGCTTTTGTAATGTAACTTCTTCAAATGATGATTGCTGCTGGTTTGCATCATAATGTATTTGTGGTGCTTTCATATAAAGGCTTTAAGTAATTGAATTGGACATTAAGTAATTAGTATAGTCCAGCTATATAGTGTAGAAAAAAATGAAAAGAAAATAAAGCTACACTTGCTCAAACTATGATGTAGTAATTTTTAAACCAATATCTAAAACTATACGAAGGTCAACCTAAATATTATGAAAGCAAAGTTTGCATGCCTTTTTCCCTTTTCCTATCGGAATAAATTCTTCGTAGGTAAATAGATTGGTATTGGGTATCCATTAGGAAAAAAAGGTGTTATGTAAAAGCGTAGTCATACATACTGACCATATTTTTCTTTGATGAAAGCATTTATTACAAGAAATAGTTTTTATTTATATGTGCTGACAGATATTATTGTTTAAGAGTTGATTACTAACCATCTGAGTTGCATCTTACTTTGTGTGTCTTTTTTTTCCTTGCAACATATTGTCATGTATCTGAATCCTGCCGGAGATCCTATATATGTTACGTTAACTAAGTTGATTGTCATAATGTGTTGTCAAATATCAATATTACAATGCAATTTGGTGTTTTATGAATCATATGAAAAATTTTATGTAGCTTCAATTCAGAAGTACAAAGGAATGTTTTTATTTTACTTGAATGGCATTGAGCATAAGTTGGATAATGCATTCTCTTCTTTCTCATTTCTTCCTATTGACAAAAACTTCATTCTCACTTTTCTAGTGCTCATTACCACTTCTTTACTTGAAGCTAATTGCTTTTTGCGACATTTTGGCTCTTTACTGACCTTGCATGGTTCCATAAGCTTACTCAACTCAAGAGGGATCCTCACAAGATTTGTAAAATATCAAACGTCATATTCTAGAAAGGCGCCTGGAACCTTGAATATAAGTAACATTTTTTTCATCCTTTGGTTTATTTTTTACTTTTAGTGTAAGGAAAACTGGATTATTGCGCAGGGAAGCACCCCCGTTGTAATAGAGATATTGATCGTTAATTGTCAAGGCCCTTCCCTAGAGCTTATGCTTTGGCCTGCAACTATAACAAGAACAAATACGTGATCTGGGATAACTTGTCTGTTGAATACATATATAAGTGTGTAGCTCTGTAGCTGGTGGAGTCGTGGGAATCTTGGGTATAGTGGTTGCTATCACTGTATAATGGAGAACTCTTGAATCTTGATTAGCTGCTATTGCATTTCTACTGCTAGAGTTAAGTAAGGTAGTGGAAAGAGGGATGGTTTGGAAATTTCGATTGGAGCAGTACATTTATTTTTCCTTCTCAAGATATAGAAATAAAAGTTACTAGTTTATGATGGAACTGAAGAAGATTAATGATGCCCAAGAGTCACGTTTGCCTTAACTGCACCTGCTGCTGTTGCTGTTTAGGACCATGGCCTAAATCTGTGATCTAACTGCTGTTGCTGTTGCTGTTTAGGACCATGGCCTAAATCTATGATTTTTATGCTTGATTAGTGTCTAAATTGATGTTGTTTGGTATGGTGGCTGTTACTGCTGGTGTCTGCATACTTAAGGAAGTCTTTAGTATCCAAAATTGTTCAAAATTAGTATGAAATGTATGTGCACACCAAGTATTTGGAGAAATGGCCAAATTAACTTCTTAGTAGTTTTCTATGTATTTAAGGGCTTGCTTGTATATTTAGGAATTTAGTTTCATGTTTTAGTGTCATTTACATGTTAAGAACACAATTTGGTAGAGAAATTTAGATTTTCGATCATGGACTAGCCTTGGACTACAACCTCGAGTAGCACAATTGCAGACTTCTAGAATGTGATTGCGGGTATTACATCTAGCGACTCACAAATATGAGATCGAGGCCTGGCTGGCTGGCCTCTCACTTGTCGTGATCGCGCCCTCAAATAGAGTGCAATTGTGACATCTGAGGCCTATTTGATAGACCTATTCAAAATTTTGAATTCTTATTTTAAGCCCAAACTTGATTCATGAACCATTTCTTCCTACTAAAAAATGGACTTGTTTTTCTTTCTTTTGGTGTTTTGGTAATCAATTATAGTGACACTCTCTTTTAGACTCATTTACTTCAAAAGTTTCTTAAATTTATTAGTCAATATTTGGTTTGAATATTGCACGAGTGTTGTACTATTTTCTAATCAATAACTTATATGATTGCATCATCTAGACTTAGTTCAGCACCATTAACACTATTGTCGTAATCATGATTAGTACCATTATCATATTCGTCTAATTTTACAGGAATATGAAAATGGGGCAAAAGGGCGCCCTTTTCTTGAGTTCTGCGAAGAGACGCATAGGAAGAAAAACAACGATGGTACAAGAGAAAATTGGGTCGAACAATGTGTTAGGATTACATATGTATGATAATAAATTTTACATACATTATTTTATTATTACTCAACTTTTTTTGTTTACGTACTGACAAATAATTTTTCTTTTAGGAACAATTTCAAAAATGCAAAAAGAGTGGCGTCAAACCCAACCTACTTCAGAGGATGGTACCATGGTCCAATCATCGCCTGCAGATATGAATAGTATGTGGACAGCTGCAGTAGCTGGTCCAAGAAAAGTAGAACCTACGGGACAGGAGTTCTCTAATCCTCGAGTACTACTTCGTTGTTTCCCAGTTCCTCTTCTACTTTGCAAACTATGGAAGAAATGGAATCGATGAAAAAGCAAATTGTGGAATTGACGCAGAAATGTGCAGCTAACGATGCTAGATTTGCTAAATTTGATAAATTGAAGGAGTTGGTTAAGAAGCACATGCCGCAACTATTTCATGACGAGAAAGAAAATGAATATGATGATAATTAGATTGTAGTTATTGTTCTTTTTTTTGGTTGTGACATTTAGATGTTTAAACTATTTGATTTGATGTTTGTTTTGAATGGTTTAAAGTGGTTGTATTTATAAAATTTTGTCGTGTTTGATCTTGTTGTGAAAAATTCATTAGTTATGTCGTTTATAATCTGAAAGCAGTGTAAGCGAATGCAATATAATAATTATTAAATAATAATAGTTATTAAATAATTTTTCGACTACAATGGTCAGAAAAATAATAATTATTAAATAATTATTTATTAAATTTTTTACTACTGTAGTCAAAAAAATTATAATTATTAAACAATTATTTATTAAAATTTCGACTATTGAAGTCGGAAAAATTATAATTATTAAATAATTATTTATTAAAATTCTGACTACTGTAGTCGAAATATTTATAATTATTAAATAAATATTTATTAAATTTTCGACTATAGTAGTAGTAATATTTATAATTATTAAATAAATATTTATTAAATATCCGAGTACGTTTTCAACTAAAGTAGTTGGAAATTTCCGACTACAGTAGTCGAAAAATATTTTTCGACAAGCTATATTCTGACTACTACCATGTAGTTAGAAAGTAGTTGGAAATACCTTAATTTCCGACCACATTCCAATTACATTGGCCGTCGGAAAATAGCGATTTTCTAGTAGTGTTTTTATATGAGTAAGGAGGGACTTCTTTGTTGTAAGGGCACATTGGTTATGTTGCTAGTTGCTAACTTGTGTGGTAGTGTAATATTGGTACATGCATGGTTGTTGTTGCTAAGTTGATGCCATAGCTTGATTCCTTTGTGTTGCATTGTTGCTTTTCAGCAATATGCACAGTTGAGTTTGAGATGATTGACCTTGGAGATGGTAAATATGTTTTTACCTAGAATGGATGATTGATTGCCGAATGTGCTTCGTATCCTCTTAAGTTATGTTTAAGTTGCTTGCGGACAAACAATGGTTTTAAGTTGAGGGTGTTGATGTGTGGGCTGATGCTAACACATTTGAGGCCTTTAACTAGAAATAATTGTAAAGTCTTAAGCAACTTTTGTCGTTTTTCATTGTTTTCTCTTTGATAATGCAGGAAAGTCAAGATGCAAGAAAACCAAAGACAATAAGAGCAAAAGAGGTGAATTTGGAACAAGTGGCCATGAAAGTGTAGGTGATGACTTATCTTCTAAGTCGTCAAATTTGTGATAAGTTATCAGATTCATTGCAAGCTATAGACAGTGCGAGAAAGTTGGACAAGAAGTGTGACGACATCCCCTGATAAGCCGTCAGGTGTCTGATAAGCTGTCAAGAATGCCGTCAGCCTAAGGCAAAGATCAAAAAAGTTGAAGAGGAGATGATGACATTTCTGATAAGTCGTCAGACTCCTAATAAACTGTCAGAGTGTCGCCATCATCCTATGGCAGAGATCATCAAATTTAGAGGAGGAGCTGACGACAATGCCTGATAAGTCATCAGACTCCTGAAAAGGCGTCACACTTCGTCGTTAGCTGTGTGAGAAAAAGTTGTATTCTGTTATTTGATTTCAAATTTACCTCTTGGTATTTAAGAGAGATTTCTTCAGTTTTATAAGGGGGCAATTCATCTTGAACTTGATGAACTTACACTATTTTCTCTTTAGTTTACCCTTAAATTTTACAATTAACTTTTGAGAGATTGTTATCGTAATTTTCTTGGGATTTCTACTATGATTTAATCTGAGAAACACCTGTTGATATTCATTATTCTATAAGTTATCATTTATCGAATTATGAATACAAAATCTCTTGTGGCTTTTTACATTATGAGTACTTAATTCCTTTAACCCGAGTAATTGAATCTATGGGTTTGGTTTTGGAAAGTAATTAGGTGTTCAAGATTCTAAAGGTAGTAGGAACTCCTTCGTAATTCCTCTGTTTTACATATTGTCTATTGGTTGCAAACGATAGGTCATGCCTACTAGTGATTTGCTTGAAATAAGAAATCAACCCTAGTAGGAAGTGAATTATCAACAGGGACTTGGAAGTATTAAACTTTTATTTAATAATTAACGTTGTAACATGGTTAATTAACTTGAGACAACATCCTGTTATGAAATATAAATTTCCTATGTTCGAAAGAATTAGGTAATTAAATGTCTAAATAGGTTGAGAACATTTAGACATTACTTCAACAAGGATAATCTTTTGTTCCTACCAACCACATGAATCTTGAACCGTTACTAGTATCTATCAAATACCAACACTCATAGAAAACACAACTCTGGTTTTCCATATAATATTCATTACAAACACTGACACTGAGTTGAGAAATAATTACTTGTAACCCTTCCAAAAAACCCCATTTATAGAAAACTGCTAACTATCAGTTGATTGACTCGCGAACAACTTAAATTAATACCATATTATCTGTGGGATTCGACCCCAACCTAGTTGGGTTATATATTTGACAACAACCACTTACTCTCTTATAAGAGAGGTTTAGTTTGAGCATTATCACCCCTCCTCAGCCTGGGGCTCTTCAGTTGAAACCTATGTAGTAGTCTAAGAATATGCATCCTCCTTATTATCATCATCATTTGGTGGAGATGTCTGAGGCGTGATATTCATGCCGGCTTTATCCTCGGTTGGGCTATAAAAGCCTATTCATCCTAGTGTATCTGCCTTATACAAATTTTATGTGTCACCCCAACTGCAACATTGTTATTCCAATGAATCAAATACTCTTCCACCAAACCATTGGGTTCTGGGGACTCTTCCCATCTCCTATATTTCTGCTCCTTCTTCTTATTTCCAGCTATTGGTTCCATATGTACCTTATAAACTAGCTGTTAGTTTCAAAAAAAATGAGGGATAGAAAAAGTTGAAAAACTCATAATTAAAAAAATATGACTTTTTCCTCAATTTTCACACCTCTAATAACTTATTTGAAATTCCAATAAGTACAATGAGCACACACCTATCTAGAATCATGATTTTGAAGGAAGACTAAACATACTAAATTTTTCATATTACTCTATTTATTCAGGTTCAACTTCTGGTTGGGGACCAAATTAGAATTTATTTCAAAATGAGGCCCTACATTGAAATTATATGAAACTTCAAGTCTCCTATATACAAGCATGATAGATTTTATATATTTTACATGGGAATAAACATATCAACTTGTTTATAGAATAAACAAATAATACAAAACCATTAAAAACTAAGAAAGTTATGTTTTTTTTATGAAAATCCAGAAGTGAATAATAAAGAAATCAAGCAAAAACAAAGTTGTAACTTGTTTTTAGTTAGGACAAGTTGGTATCTCAAATCAGTTTCAATTTAGCCTTTACTTAAATATGGGGTTAGTGTATGTTTTAAGAGTGAAGTTTGAATGCAAAAAAAAAAATGGATTTTTAAGGATTTGCATGAGTTAGAATGAGGCTAGGGATGTTTTAATATAGATGGGGGGTTGTCTTTGGTCTTAAATATATGTTGGTGGGCCTAAAAATTTAATTAAAATTTTGTTCCACATATGACCTAGTTTCGGCAGCTACCTGTGCCTTCTACATACGACTAGGAATGGGGCACAAATGTCAAATGCTTCTCGCACGTGCAGGGCCAAAATTTTTGGCTAGATTTCTGAAAATCGAACATGGATTTTGGATTTTTTTCCCATCTACTTATGGTCTAGTAACCTATGTTTATCATTCCATAATAAAGATTAGGTTCAAAAGTCCACTAATTTCCATTTTCATCCATAAAATTTCAAATTTTTAATTTATTGCCCAACTTACCTGGCCTGTGTGGGACTTGTGACCCTGGTGGGTTGATCATAGAATCTCTGTACCAAAAAATTGATGATCCTAGTAATTTTACCAAAAATGTGAACACTAAAAATAGTGGGTTGCCTTCTACTCAGTGCTTGATTTAACATCGTGCCATGACATGGTTGTGTTGGTAAATCAAACATCACCAACAAGTCCATGGGTTGCCCCACATGCGAAACTTGATGCAGCATCGCAGCACGATCCAGGTATCTTGATTACTCAAAATTCTTCAAAATACACATATAAGTAACATCTAGGGTCATCAATACAATCGAAAATTGATATCACCCTTATGTCGGTAGGTTTTTCACCAGTTTTTGTATGTTGAATGTAGCTTCATCACCCTTGACTCTGAAATTTTACTTGCCTTTCTCCATGTTAAACATGCTCTGCCTAAATCTATAAATGGTCTCCCCAATATGATTGTTATTTTGGTATCAACCTCACAATCCTTAATGAGAAAGTCAGTTGAGAAGATTAAATAATCCACTCTAACGATCACATCATACAAAATTCTAATAGTTTTTTCATTATGCAGTAAGCCATCAATAGCTGCATTGATGTCGGTTCTTGAGGGTTCAAACACAATTGCTTAAATATGGCCAACAACATCAAATTTATGCTAGCTTCTAAGTTACATAAGTCTCTGGAAAATTAGGATGACCCAATAGTACATGGTATAGTGAATGCTTCGGGATCACCCTTTTTTGTGCCAAAGACCTCATAGTAACTACACTACGGTGGTGCAAGCCATCAACATCTTTAATCATAGCTCATTTATTCTTTGTGACTAATTGCTTCACAAACATAGCATATCAAAGAATCTTCTCCAATGCTTCGATAAGAAGAAAATTCAAGCTCAACTCTTTTAGCATCTCAATCAATCACTTGGATTTTCCTTCCTCTTTTTTCGTCTTCAATCGCAGAGGAAAATGTGGGCGCAGTCTTGAAATTTGTCTTATTTCCTCCTAAACTGCCGGAGCCTTTCCTATTTTCTTAGAAACTGCATCATCACAACTTGTTACCACTTTCTTCCACATCAAGTAGTGGTGGAAAGGGTACATGGATGCCTCTAGTTTAGAGTTGCTAACATTTGCCTAAACTGGTGCTCCAAATTCTTGATAGATGTGGCATGAGATTCAACCTTCAAGGTTATCCCTAAAATGTCAGCCTTAATATCCTTAAGGTTGATCTCCTGATTTTCTTGACCTTTTACAATTTTAGTCAACATCTCTTCTATTCTTCATTCTGCATCTGGTCTGCCAGGCGAAATGTACCTATCTCCTTTCTTCCTATAGTTATCCTTCTTTTTCAAGTAACCATCTCACTTTTTATTATGGTCTTTTTATCTGTCATAGTAGTTTTGACCTTGGTTCCATTTCACTTGAGCTCAAAAAATGACCATCTAACAATTCAGATAATTTGCTTTCTCCTCCAAATCTGACTCATAATCTTGGGAAGGTAAACCCCGAGCTTCTACTGCATTCACTTTCTCAGAAGTCGTTGTGGCAAGCTATATTTATAGTACCCCTAGATCAGTTCTTAGAATTGCAATTTCTTTCTCAACTAATTCATTCGGTACTTTCTGGTCGTAGGAGACACCAATCATATATTCTAAATACCATGGAAGCCTTGCCACCCTTGGTTAATGAGTGAGATCTGTTCTTGCATTTCTGAAGCTTCCTCCCAGCATAATATTGTAAATGCCCCTCCTGATATAGTGTCTGACATGGATCTGGAGCTGATGGTCAAGGTTGGATGAAATATCTCTAATAAGCATCCCCGCTATCTAATGAATTAGTACCATACACAGCTTGTTGTTGAACCTAAACCATGCCTTTTGTTCACGTGCAAGTGTACGTGGTCTTACCATGTAATACAATGGCCTTAAATAAAGCCAAATATCGATCCCTCAGAGACTTGTTTTAACAAATATCTTCTTCTACCTAAACTATTAAGATTAACTAAGTGCGAACGTAACCAATAGAGTTTTGAATGTTATAAAATAAATATAAAGTAAATAGTGCGTAAAGGTAAAGACTTTAGACAATCATTGGATGAAAACCCAGGGTTAAGACACTTCGAACTATCACACTTTTCTATTGTACTTTATTTGTTAAATTGCTTATCTTGATTGATGATTTGTAGGGTTATCATATGATCATGGTCTCCCGATCTCTAATTATCTACCTTACTTTGATATTTCAACTACATCATTGAGAGGGGATGTAATAACCAAATTAGCTGAATGAAGCTATAACCCTACATGTGAACCAAGCATAGCTTTTAGTTACGTCTCGATCCTAGTTGCTAATTCAAATTCCTTATTTATAAAAGAATAAAAACCTTACTTTATTCATCCCCACATTCAATCTTCCTATTCCCTATCTCGAGATCGCAAGGTTAACAATATATGTTCTAAGGACCTTGAATCCTCAAAATAGTTAAAACAAGAATGAATACACAACCAAATATGACAAGAAATCCAAAAATACTCAACTCAAAACAATAGTAAACAAGTTCTTGGCGTTAACCCTTGAAAGGGGGCATTGAGCCAATAATCGAAATAAGAATAATCCAAATCAATGAATACATGATTAAATCTATTAAAAATACAGGTAAAGAGAAATAAAACATAATTAACTTTTTTAGTAACCATATCTTAATGCTTCATAACACCCAAAAGTAATTCCAAGGTTTGGCTGTGAGGGAGTTGGCCAGGCGTCGTGGGATATAGCCCACCGTAATTAAGGGGGTACCTCGATCCTTAGTCTAACAGTATAAAGGGGGATCCGTGGGGCTTAGTCCCATGCAGTGGAGGGCGCGTCGCCCCTATAATGGCTGAGCATACTAGAATTCTCTACTTGCATCTAAACTTGTCTCAAACCTTTCTCCTTCCATCCTAAGCCTTATGGTGTTGTTTGAAATTGATTTTCCACTTATGTATCATCCAAATAATCTCACCATGCATCCTATAACATTTAACACCATGGATTAGAGCTTAAAATAACACAATATCAGAAATGGTGAACTAGAAACTCGAGCCAAGTGCTAGTTTTGTTCGCTTAAATCTTTACATTGTTTTGACTCTTTGGTTAATTCACCTACACTTTGAGCACTATAAAGATGTTTTTCCATAAAAAATTGCACAATATAAACAATTAGGAACTCATTCAACACATTAGAATCCATCGTGATAGACTAGAACAATACTTAGCTGAAGCTAGTAAAACTAGTTTTCTCATCCAGACACTAAATGATCAATTTAAACCCAAACTTTTTTGAAAACACCTTTAAACATAGCAATCATATTATTAAAAAGTTAGATGTTTTTTTGTATCATCATTTACTCATTAAGCTCACGAATCTCCCAGAAATAAGACTAAATAAGTTAGGATAACAACAATAAGATGCATAAAAACACCTCAAACTACTATCGGGCAATGAACTAGTCAAATTAGGAGAATGGACCCCAAGCTAGTCAAACTTAGAAACGAACAGTATCACCAATTGCCAACTATAAAAATCACAACAAAACCATGGACATCCAACTTACCTTCAGTACTATAATCCATTCCACTAATAGTATAGTATAGCAAACAAAAGAGGAAATGACTAAGCTTACCTGGCTACAGGAAAGAAATCATCCAACAAATCTTACTACCTAAGCAAATGACTAAAAACCCCAAGGAAGGCACGTTTTAACTGGATGCTACTAGTCTATCCATCTACCAAGTGACGACCAATAGACTTTAAACTATGTCAATAGTAATAACTATAATATAAAAATTAATATAAAGGATTGGTGGTACCAAAAATGAAATAAAAAATAAGTACCATTATTGGTCAATAAGAAGGTCAATATGACAACTTAAATGAGACTCGAACCCAAGTTCTACATCCAAGGGTAAAATTTGAATATTGAACCACTCCATCCACTACTAAAAGAAATAATATATGGGGTTAGTCATATAATCATAAAATCTATCTCAAGGAGCACAATAATAAATATAAAGCTGCCAAGACGTAAAATTATCGAAAGGTATAGAAACCCTGATAGGCTCCACTATAAAGATAAAGGAAAGAAATAAAGAGGTACACCCATTATGGCTAAATTCAAAGTCACATGCCTAACGTGACCGAGGGAGAATAAATTTGAACTGGTAAAAATATGGACTGATTATCAGAATCATCAACTAAGATGCAAAGTGCAGTACCTTTAACTAATGGTGCCACAAAACTACAAGACTGAATTAAATGAGCCAAATAAAAAATAATCCAATGTTGGGGACAATATCTAGACCAGTAGCCAACCTTTCTGTAGTCGTAGAAAACCCCTGAACTAGTAACTTAGTGAAAAACATGAGTTGTCCCTAATCGGCATTGACGACACTCTTTACTAAAATGACCATTCTATCCGTAATCATAACATACCATAGGAACTCTAGGTTGGCGAGAAATAGATGCTAACTCTTTTTAAACAACAAACTTGCTCTTGGGCATTTCTAGACCGATGTCCCATCTCACAATAACTAAAATATGCTCTCGAGATACTCTAAGGTACTGCCCCTCCTAATCTAAAATGGTCGTCACAGCCTAAGAATCTGTACCATAAACTCCACAAGGTTTCATGAGCACTCTGTCCACAATGACCATAAATACTAATTTGGGAGGTACTTATAGTCTGAAACACTACTTGTGTAGAACCAATAGGCTGCAAGTGAAGTTGACCTATATTGGGAGGTTTTTCACTCTAAGATAAGATACTAATAGTATTGTACTAATGGAATGGTCTCTTATCACCACCTCTATAAGTCTAAATACATGCTCTCTCGATAGCCCTCATATGATTAACTACCTGAGAAAAGGAATTCCCAGCTGCTATTAAGTGTTATGATGTCAATTGGAGTGACAATGCTAATCCTCTGATAAATCCAAGCATCATGCCGTACACTAAAGGTAAAGCATAGGAATATGCTTTTCCAAGTCAATAAACTCAATCTAATACTCTAAAACTATAAAGGAACCCTATGAATACCAATAAGCCCAACTCTTTTCTTAAAATTTCTCAATGAATAGAATATTATTTCAAGTTATGAGGTATCCACAAAATGAATTAGGATCCTTAATGCTAAATCTCAGAAGGCTAAAATGATCACAAACTCTATCGGGGCTTGGTTGTCCCTAAATCCTCCAACTGAGACTGAAGATCTTCGACATCCATACCTAATATCCAGGTTTGATGTTATATTAAATCTCTGGAAATGTGTGTCAAAGTCCCTTCAGTATCTATTGACAACCTTGCATCATTCATCTGGGATAGAATCGAGTCAAATAATGTACTTGAGGCTTATAAAAAATATGGGCACAAGAATAAAATTTCCTAAGAATGCACTATAGCCTCCAAAAGATAGGTTATAGACATCTCCACATCGATTTGTAGGACACTGCTAGATACTAAGTTGTTATATGAACACATTGATAAACCTAGGATCGAATACCAATTTTTCATGAGCCAACTTCTTAGGTCATGGTGGCGCCTACTATAATCTACTAGTAGGTAAGACAACCAGTAGTCCAAAGCTACTAGTAATAAACTACAAAGGGAAATAATGGAAGAACACAAAATAAATATAATAAAAGACTAAAATACATTAGATAGTCCGAAAAACTAGTGGAAACAATACAGGAGATTCTAATGTAATGGGGTAAAAAAATGAAATGCTAAATGAATATACTCTTACAACCTATGTCTGATTACAACATAGAGACTAGTGTTGTACTTTTGAAGAAGTATAGCAATACTCTGAATACTAGGAGATCACCCTACGCCTCTGAACAATTACTACTCATCCCGACATATATAAAAATGATGAGAATTCATACGATGATTTGCAGGCTGTAGAAGTGTAATATTAGTGCAAAACACGTTGTACTCAATAGGTAACTGCAGATTGAGCTCCAAATATAATAACATGCAAGAAGAAATACAAACTATACCTAAATATCAAACAATATTCATAATAAAACTACTGAGAATATAAGGATAACTATCGTATTCATAACTAAGAATCTAACATAATAAGTTTAAGGAGGTAATAAGGATGAATTATCCCATTGTAGCCCTACCCGAGACCCTGAGTAATAAATCTATATCATGATTATATGAATAAAGAATAGAAGAAGGACGGATCTATATATATATGTATGTATACAAGGCCAACAAATAGATATGCAACATAAATAAAAGTGAGGGAGGGATATATGGTAATACCATAACTATTATAGATAAATGAATATAGATAAGAAATGTTAACTGAAGGTACAAGCTAAGTAATCACAGTAACATCTGAAGGGCTCCTAATGACTATAGGAACTAGTGTTAACATAATTAGTGTCCAAAATAATAATTCCTATCCATGGGTTAATCATGCAAAATAAAATAAGCATAAGATAAAGGAATAAAAAAATATACCTCAAATCTCAATACCAATTCAATAATCAACATGTAACAAAATAACCTTTATAACAATAACAATATAAAGCAACAGGCTAGACCAGACAAATAATACCTAACTTGGCCTTTCATAAACCATCGCCGTCATAAGCTCAGAACATTTAATCAACACTCATCATACAATAGTAAGAGATATACCTATGCAACCCCCCATTAGGCTGATAGATAAAAGGACCATATTATATACCATAAGCACTACTTATACCTATACCTATGAAACCACCCATAAGGCTAATAGATATAAGGAAAATTGGTGATAGACAATGCACATGAAAGAATAAATTTCATGTAAGTATACAATTCCATAATCAATCCAAGTACAATAATGTAACCTAGTTTATACACTTTCTCCATCTCGGAGGTTCACAAAAGCATAACCTAAGACGACCTCTCTTCTCTATCCCAATGGCTTACGGGTGAAGAGGCCCCTAGGGCATTTGAGAGTACCCATATACACTAACCTGGTCCTAATCTAAGATATCAAATAACCATCATCATTTTTAGTCCACTATTTCTAGTACCAGAAATATATACAGACATATAAAATTCACGGGCTTGAATCATGGCTAAAAGAGTGTAAATCAATAAATAAATAACCCTGGTAATCTTTGGGACTAAATCATCCTAAAAGTGAGTAAAAGGGTGAAATCTCTTATGGCCGAGCTAAATAAAAGTTGAAAAATTATGGAGTAAAATTTAAATTGGTAAAATCTCTAAAATATCATTTTCAATCTCAAGGGCACATAATTTATTAATTAAGATGGTACCATACCCATTATAAAACAATCATTTTAAAAGTGAAAAGTTTCAATAATTCCATTTCTTGGAAAAACAATAACAACACAATATTCTTAGTTGGAACGTACCATTTACTATATAAGTGATCATGAATATAGGTAATTTATACATGTCATCACTAGTATCCAAACAATATGATTATAAATATCAACGTGCCCATAAAATATGAACACTTCCCTTACATAGATAAAACTATTACCAGATCCAAACAAAACTATAAACACGGCCTTGGGCCCAATAATATATATATCTGACACAACCATAACACCATAATTTAAGAAAATTCATCACAGACCACAGAGTAACATCTTAACATTGTACTATAGGTTTATTAGTCTCAACAATATCTAACATAATAGCAACCTATTTTAATAAGATCATAGAATCATTATAAATATTTCACCTTAAGGGTCAATAACACTTCTAGCCCCCAAATTCTTTATTTAGTATAAATCATGGTGTTCTACCTTTAATTATATCCTAAAATCCCTATCTAACATAAAACATATATAAAAAACTATCTCAAGAAGAAGAGTAGATAAAAACCTACCATAATTCTGAACTTCAACCCTTGAATCATTTACGAATCATCCTTCGTCACTCCACATTCCCAATAGGTAGTCACACTATAAAATAGTATTTTACATAATTCTTGGAGTAAAATGAGACCCATGTTTCTATATTAAGAGTTGGTTCAAATCTCAGGATAAGAATAGGCCTGCGAGGATTGAAAAAAATAAAAAATTATACACAACATGAGAGATACCTCGAAGGACAAGGAATATGTGATCAAAACTTAGCAAAAATGAGGCATAAATCAGGTCTCAAATCAATCCTCAAAATTTTGAAATTTAACACCTATTTTATAAAAAATATTTTGGTAAAATAGGATGGAAATTTAAGGAAAGTTTAATAGGAAATGACCAAGAAGATTTAGGTTAGCTTACCTTAACTTATCTGGATAATTTTGTACATTTTGCTCTCTTTGAACTCTCAACTTGGTGTGAAATGGTTGAAGGAATGGTAGAAAATTGTTTTGAAAAAATTGGATAAAAGGATACAAGTGCCACTAAAGAGGACACCTGGGCGCTAAACCGTCTAACGCTAAAGAGCCTTATGTGAAAGCAACAATATGATCGCTAAAGAGGTCTAGTAGAAAGTCACAATTATCGTTAAACGACCTCAATGACGCAAAGGTGTGCACCTCTTTAGTGGCCATTGGATGTTAAAGTGCACCACTACCAATAGTTATGGCCACTAAAGTGGACCAATCAGCTCTTAAGTGGACCTATCAGGTGCCATACATAAGATTCTAACCAAGTCCAAAATGAACTTTGATGGGGTGCTCGAGATTCACTCAAAACCCCGTGTGTGCAACAAACTATTCTACCATGCCAAATTCAACATTTCAAACTCAATGGAAACATCAAAACTTGAATTTGATACCATTTGAACTAAGTGTGTGGCCCACACCTATTGTTTAATTTTTTCACATAATCTGTCCAATAACCTAAAATGGGTTTGGCAGCCTCGAGATCTGAACCAATGTCCCCTAGCCTAAAATCAATGTTCTAGACTGATGGCATTGACGAAATTCTCATCCCAGGTAATCTACTAGGTGTTTTGGTCCAAAACCAAATCTTAAACTTTGAAATATCCAAAATATGAAAATGAGCCTAATATCCAAATGAACTATCCGATAATTGAACCGACAGTTTTGATAACTCATAAATGTCCCCTAGCCGAGGTGTGAAGGCACAAAATGTTTAAAAGGTATGCAAATTGAGAAAATAACTTACAAGGACACTATAGATTCCTTTATATTATAAACTTGAATTATTATAGAATTTTTACATATCCCCAATGTCCTATTCATTGTAGAAACTAGGGTTAACCCTAATTTATGAATTAAACATAAATTGATGGGAATCCATGCAAAAAAAAAAGATTCTAATGATCACAGAGTGGTAGAAAAATACTATTTAGAGTAGATATATAGTTGTTGATGCTAAATATAGTGGAGTTCATGAGTTTTGAAAGGTAGAAAATGCGTGGGTAATGAAGTAGGGAAAATTTATTGTTGAAATTATTAATCCCTAATGGTTATAAAGGATGAAATAATTTAAATGGCATAGTAAACTTATTGTTATAATTTAATAATGAAATATAAGGGAAAGCAGAGGCAAGCTTGTGGGCTAAAAGTGAATTCAAACTGGGAACCAATGTAGATTATAGCTTATTTATAGCAATTAGACTTGTTTGACTCTGTGCTTATATGTAAATTGAATATTTGTTGTTGCTTTTGAGCACTACTTGTGATCAGTAACTTTATTTTTATGTTGATAATTATCCACGATGGTGTTATAAAGACGACTTGATGATACTTATCATGGCAATGTGATCATTATAATTATGATATTAAAGATGATATTTTTTATGACGAGTTGATGATAATGATGATAATTTTGAGATCAATATGGATTAATAGATGTTGATGGTATTGAGAAAATAAAGAGTTGATTGCACATATTGAACTCCAACATTTATCATGTACATTGAATGTATAGTTATAGTTATATGTCGTAATGCAACTTATTGAATGAATTTGAATTAGTCTAGTCGGTGTAAAAATTATCTTGTACTCTCTGAAATGAATGTCATAATTGTGCTTATTTGTCATTAGTTATAAGTTCTGTTATGATGATGGTTACATTTATTTGATTTGCTTATTTGCATGGTGTTGAGTGGCATCAAGATATAAAACCTACCAGTACTTGTTGATGTACTTATGCTACTTGTTCTCATCTTTTTGTGGGGTGCAGATCTTGTTCCAGTATTAGAGATAAGACCTCTACTTGACAATACCAAGCAACTGAAGGTATTAAATCCCTAATTCTCCATCATAGAAAGTGGTCATATGAAAAGATTACCTACCTCTATACCCCTTACCTCTACTAGACCACGTACCATATCACGACAAGAATGAACTATCCAACTCCATACCAGTATTAAGATCAAACTATCATCAAGAGACAAACACTATAAATCGGTAAGATAAGTACAAAACCTCTCGACATCAACATCAACACCGCTATAGGGTGATGAACTAGTAATATTGGAAAAAAGGAGCAAAAACAAGTTGATAACGCTCAACTTACATGTCAATTTAGTGCATGACAGTTGTCATCATTATATTTACCCAACTTTGAAGTCGGGGTCGAATCCACAAGGAACAATGTGAATGGTGATTAAACTAATTTAAAGCTATAGCTACAAGTTCAATTTAAGCAAATGTTGCAAAAATATAAAATGGGGGGGGGGGCGTTTATCAATCAAATAATAATTAAACTTTCAACTTGCTTCAGAGCTCAAAACTAAAATTTCAATGGTTCAAATCAGTGATAGAGAGGAACTAGGGTTGCGATCACTATGATTATTAAACCCCGTGATATAATAACTATAGTATTGAGTTCTCATGACTTGTGGGAAACAACAAATTATCAGTTTCGACAGTCCATCTAAGTGTTTCTCAACCTGCCTGGATGTTGAACTCCCAAATTCTCTCGAACTTAGGAAATCATTCTATTCATACTGATTTTATCTTAAGTTGATCAATCTTGTTACAACATTAATCATTTGATGGGAGCTTAACCTTCCGATATCCTTGTTGATAAGTTGCTACCATTAGTTTCTTTCTTAGTTTGAGCAACTCAACATAAGGCGGAATTTACTATTTCCAACCAATAAATAATAATCATAACAAAGGAATTATCAAGATGTCTCCACAATCACTAAAACCCAAACCAACTATTAAATATACGGGGGAATAATCATAGATCACACAACCTTAGTTGTGGATTTTAGTTCCACATGAGAAAGAAAGAGATAGCAACAATTATAATCATCATTCGAAGTAATTAAACTTACAAAAGATGAAGTCTGAAGTTGATTCTCTTCTAAGTTCAAGAGAAAATTCCCACAACCAAATCAAAGAGTTCAAAATTGAATTCTAACTGTTGATCCCCCAAAGAGAGGTGAACTCTTTCGGAATAAGTTCCTTCCATTTAAAGATAAACAAGATGATGAATGAAAACCCTAAAACTTGTCCTTACATACTTCAGCCTAATTATGGAAACAAAATCATAGATCACAACTTTTTTCTTAAACAGCTGATGTGGTTGGTGACGGCTTATTAGGAGTCTGACGACTTATCAGGAATGTCATCATCTCATCTTCACTTTTGACAATCTCTAGCTTAGGTTGACATTGAGGTGCGATGGCTTATCATACCTTTGATGACTTATCACGGATGTCGTCATATTTTCACTTTAAATTCTCAAGCACTGCCCATGCCTAACATCGAGCCTGATAGCTTATCATAACTTTTACGGCCTATCACAAATATCGTCACATATTCCAGCTAAAGTCCTTTCTCTGTCTAAGGTTGACGGTACTTCTGATAACTTATCACAAGGCTGACGACTTATCAGATAAGTCATCAGCTATACTTCCACCTATACTTACTCAGAAATCAACTCTTTTACCTCTATAGTTGCTGGTTCTCTTGCATCTTGACTGTTGCTACAATATCAATGAGAAAACAATCAAAAACAAATAAAATTGCTTAGTACTTTGCAGTTATTCTCAGTTAAAAGCCTCTAATATGTTAGCATTTGCTCACACATCAACACTCTCAACTTAAAATAATTGCTTGTCCTCAAGTAACTAACACACAACCAAGAGGATACAAAGTACATTCGGCAGTCAACCATCCATATTATGTCAAAACATCTTCACCATCTCCAAGGTCAATTAATTTAAAAACAACAGTGTATGTTATTGAAGAACAATAATGCAACACACGGGAATCAAGATATGGCATCAATTCAGCAACAACAACCATGCATGAACAAAGATTGCACTATACAAACAAGTTAGCAACTAGCAACATAATTGGTGTATCCTCACTACAAAGTAGTCCCACTTTACTTTTATCTAACATCACATATATAACCATGGGGACAATCAAAAGACGCTCACTCTCAGAACGAAGTTCCAATCAATGTATGCCAAATACCATAGGCATGCCTTTATTTTCATTACCAAGATTTTCAGACAGGTCAGCTAGGATCACTATAGGTCTTCTCTTTGACATGTAATATAGGATAGGGAATGGTATGATACTCGACGATATTTAAAGTGACTAAGCTCCTTGACACTGCAGTAGCTTCTGGGGTCTCACTTATTAACATTTCTCTATTCTTCTCTTTTCTTTATCATACATATTTAGGATAGGTACGGTCTTTTTGACAATTATTTCTTCTTTTTCACAACTTTTCTTATTTTATTCTTTTTTCACCATACCCAACTTTTTATTCTTTTTTTTATTCTACTTTTCGTTATACTCATTTTACATCACACACCCTTATGGTAGCCACCCTCAACTTAGGCTATTTTCCTAAGTCAAAGTGCACAATGTTCAAGGAGGACTAAGGCCAAAATAGTCATTGTGATACAAATAGGAAGGTGATAGGTATAATAAAAAGAATAGACATTCAGGCTCAAAATCAGGATCAAGGGATATTGTTTACACATAAAAGGTCATTTAGGCTAAAAGTGGACTAATATCAACAACGACCTATGATTCTTTCCTAACCTCTATCCTAGAACCAAGGCAAGACCAACCAGGTAAGTGTTCGATTTAACACACAACGGGAACCAGGTAGTATATTACACACACATGGCACAAAGGTACATCACAAGCTACTACACATTCAGTTCATCCAATTATTTAGCACTGGTTTTCATGTCACTAGTACTAATTCCATAACAAGATGCACAGTGGTCACACATAAATGCATATCACACAGTTAAAAAATAGACCATTGGAGAGGTGTTCAAAAATCAACAAAAACATATTAACTTTCTAAGGTACTTGTATTTCTCATAGTCAACTACAATATTTTATAACAAATAACAATACGCCTAATCATGCCAGCTCTACTAGGAACAAGACTTTGGGGAAAAGAGGCACGACAATAAAAACCCCAAGAGGACATCAACACCCATAAGTAGCCCCACCCTCAACTTAAAATCATGCAATGTCCCAATGCGTCAAACAAAAACAAGAGAGTTCGAAACATACCAGTGGCACCATGGGCTGATTTAATATTGCGGCATGACTAGATTATCTTGACTACTCAGAATTCATCAAGATACCTTAAAAGTGCTTCATCCTTTATCCCACCACTTAGATGATTTGAATCGTCGGACCATCTTTCCATCTTTACATCTTTTAGGTGCGTTGGGAAAATATGAGGGCATGTTAAGGAAAGTTCTATCACACCACTTCGAAGACTTGAACCGCTTGCCCAATTTTGCATTCAACTTTTATGTGGGCTCATTTAGAAATGGTGAGAATCTTAAAAAGCCACTAAATAGACATTGATCTTTAAGCTTCTTGGCCTTCAAGATTAGTTTTGTATTATTCCCTTTCGGCATGACAAACTCCAAAATATAGGAATTTTCCTCCTCGTTTCCAAAATTCATCATTTGCTTTTGTGATTCAACTTTCATCACATCCACCATGCATAATGTTGAAAAGTGATTCAAGTGAGGTCTTCTCCCTAATTTTGGAGTTGCATCTTTCTCGACAACTTCACCATGAATTTGGCTAGAGTCTTTATAAGAGATTGGCTTGGTTTCTTTGTTTGCCTCTAGCACTATTTCCTCAATCTTGGCATCATCTCTCATGGTTTGTTCGATTGGTTGGGTAATCACCAAGGGCTGATCATCATCACGTTCAATATTAATAATGGGTTCTTGCTCCTCATCTTCACACTCTTCCATTATTTTAAATGATTCCACAGACAAGATATCATACAAAGATAATATAGAAGAATTCTTTTAATGATTGACCTCTATATCTATCTCCTCATGAATAATTGGCTTTATGTATTGACGTATATTACATACGATATCATATGTCTCTTTCTGGAGATCGAACATCCGTTGAAACATAGCTTCAAGGCGACTCTAACCGATTCTTTGTTGTTCCTTTTTGTGAACATAAGACCTATCAACTCATAAGAAGAACTAGAATTTGGGTTAGCGCAATAGGGGGAAGGGATATTTTTGAAATCACTCCAATGTCCATCTTGACCACCACATAAAGAACAATCATACTGCCGGTAGGATGGAGATGGTACACACATCTCTCTCAGGGGAGCATATCTACAATCTTGCCAAAAGAGAGATTCATCACAATCTGGACATGGATCATCAAGATAAGGTTTCCAACCACCAAGCTTATGTTCATTCCATGATGCCATAGTAATAAGTAAACAAAAATAAAAATCTACCTAACACAAAAAATAAAAGAAAACTAAAAACAAATATTTACAAGTTTGAATTCAAGCTAGAAGGCTAAAATTACAAACAAACTCAATATACCTAATTGTTCCCCAGCAACGGTGCCATTTTTGATAACTATCAACTTACACGTCAATTTAGTGCAAGGCGGTTGTCGTTAATATATTTACCTATCTTTGGAGTCCTGGTTGAATCCACGAGGAACAATGGAGTAGCTATTAAACTAATTTGAAAGTACAGCTATAAGTTGAATTTAAACAAATATTGTGAAAAGATAAAATGGGGGGTTTTATCAATCAAACAATAAGTAAAGTTTTGAATTACTTCAAACCTCAAAACTAAAATTTCAATTGTTCAAATCAGTAATAGAGAGTAACTAGGGTTGTGATTACTATGATTATTAATTCCCATAAAATAATAACTGTAGTATTGGGTTCTCATGACTTGTGGGCAACACCAAATTATCAGTTTCGACAGTCCATCTAAGTGTTTCTCAACCTGCCTTGATGTTGAACCCCCTAATTCTCTCAAACTTATGACATAATACTATTCATACTAATTTTATCTCAAGTTGGTCAATCTATTTAAAGCATTAATCATTAGATGAGAGCTTAACCTTCCTAAATCTTTGTTGATAATTCGCTACCTTAAGTTTATTTCTCAATTCGAGCAAATCAATATAAGGCGGGATTTATTGTTTTCAAACAATAAATAGCAATCATAATAAAGGAATTATCAAGATGTCTCCACAATCACTCAAACCCCAACCAACAATAAATTCCATGGGGGAATAATAATAGATCTCACAACCCTAGTAGCGGGTTTTAGTTCCACATGAGAAAGAAAGAGATAGCACCATTATAACTATTATTAAAAGTAAGTAACTTACAAAAGATAAAGTCTAAAGATGATTCTCTTCTAAGTTCAAGAGAAAATTCCCACAACTAAATCAAAGAGATCAAAATTGAATTCTAAGTTTTGAGCCCCCAAAGACAGGTGAACTCCTTTGGAATAAGTTCCAGTCATTTCAAGATGATCAAGAATATGAATGAAAACCTTAGAACTTATCCTTAAATACTTTAGCTTAATTATGGAAATAAAATCATAGATCACAACTTTTTTCTCGGACAGATGACGTCATAGGTGACCGCTTATCAAGAGTCTGACGACTTACAAAGAATGTCGTCAGCTCCTCTTTACTTTTGACAATCTCTGCCTTAGGTTGATGATGAGGCATGATGGCTTATCAGACGTTTGATGACTTATCATGTCTGTTGTAACATCTTCACTTCAATTTCTCAAGCACTGCCAAATCCTGTCAACAAGCCTAGCGGCTTATCACAACTCTGACATCCTATCACAGATGTTGTCATGTATTCCAGTAGAAGTCCATTCTCTGCCTAAGGCTGACTGTACTTTTGATAATTTATCACAAGGCTGATGACTTATCAGACTAGTAGTCAGCCATACTTCTATCTCTACTTACTCAGAAATCAACTCTTTTACCTCCATTATTGCTGATTCTCTTGCATCTTGACTTTTACTGCAATATGAAAGATAAAATAATCAACAACGACAAAAGTTGCTTAAGACTTTGCAATTATTTTTAGTTAAAAGGCTCAAATGTGTTAGCATTTGCTTACATATCACAACATAATCTCATAAACAGACTATAAAATCCGATTGTTGACTCTAGAACCATAATAGATCCATAGAAGGTCAACCTACCTCCAATTCTATATGACACTCAACAGATGATCTAGATTAACCAATAAAAGAGGAAAAGGACTTACCTTATCTCGCTAAAAGAGAGAAGACCATCCAAAAAACCTTGCCGCCAAGACCAATGATCAAGATTATTGAGAAAGGAAATTCTAGTTTAGCTGCTGAACAACTAAAGGATCAATCAACATTAAAAAATAGAAATAGTAACAATAACAATATAAATTTCAATATAATGAGTGGGTGGTGTCAAAATGAAAGTCAATTAAAAGTACCACTCTTGGCCCATAAGGAGGCCAACAAGCCATGGTAAATGGACACGAACCTAAATGATACACCCCTAGAGAAACATCAATACTGATTTACTCAATTTACTACTAAATAAAGTTATCTACTAGGGGTGGTAGCATAATTATGAAATCCACACCAAGGCACAAAATAATCCATATAAACCTGTCAAGGCATATAGTAATTGATGGGTATTAAAACCCCAATACATTTGGGTGAAAAAGTAATGGCAAGAAATAAAAGATGCATATATCATGGATTAATCAAAAGCTATATTGCTAACGCTCCTGAGGGAGTATGAATATAAGTCGATCAAAGCTTGGACTAAGCATTTGAATGACTAATCAAGGTACTAAGTGCACTGCCCCTAACTAAAGGTGCCACTACACCATGAGACTTATCTCCACAAGATGAATGACTATAAATCAAATGTCGAGGATACTCTCTACACTAATCATTAATATCTCTAAAATCATAGAAAACCCCTAAAGTCCTAACCTGGAAAGAAACATGAGCTGACCACAACTAGCTGACCAACTAACTTCGCCGACACTCTATATTTAAATGACAATTATCCCGGCAATTATAACACCTCTACGGATCCCTAAGGGGGGTGAGAAATGCATGCTAACTTTATCTGAACAACCAACTCATGTCTAGGTCACTCCCTAAGAAAATGACAAAGCTCTCCACAACAAAAGAAAGCTCTAAAAGTACTCTGAGGTACAACACCAATTGATCATGAGAAGCTACCAGAACCTAAAGATCTATGCCGAATACTTCATATGGTCTAACAAAAACTTTGGTCACTATGACCACCAGTCTAATCTGAGAGCCACCTATAGCTTGAGATTGTGCCTGCATGGAACTGACCAAATTCTTGAGAAGTTGATCCTTACTGGGAGGATCCTCAATCCTATAAGGAATACCAATAGCACTATACTAATGACATGTTCTCTTGTTGCCACCTTCATAAGTCTTAGTACATTCTTTCTTTATGGCCCTCGTGTGATCAACAACCTTAGAGAAAGAAGAGCCAGCTACTGTCAAATTCTTTGTGGCCTAATAGAGTGGCGAAGCTAAACCTCTAATAAATCTTTGCACTAACTTATGCTCTAAAGGATATAGCATAGGAT
This sequence comes from Capsicum annuum, assembly GCF_002878395.1. Lineage (NCBI taxonomy): Eukaryota > Viridiplantae > Streptophyta > Magnoliopsida > Solanales > Solanaceae > Capsicum > Capsicum annuum. The sequence continues at coordinate 116,744,189 of NC_061118.1, forward strand.
TATGTCTAGCCCACTCAAGAAACCCAATCTCATACTCAGAAACCAACAAAGAACCCTATTAAGCATTAGGAATCCCAATTCTAGTCTGAGAGTTTCTCAATCAACTAGATGTCATCACTAGTTGTGAGGCATCTATAGAAATGCTCTGAATCACTAATGTTTAATATTGAAAGGTTGATGGTCACAAACTCTATCGGAGCTCATGCAGGCCCCAAATACTTGGGTGACAGTAAAGATCTTTGATAAAATACCATATATCACTGGTCAATATACAAACAAAAAATTATAGAAGCATATATAGTAGTATACAAGGCCAAGAAATATGTATACAATATGAATAAATAAAGGAAGAGAGGGATATATGGAAATAACAAATCTAGATATATATATATATATAATTTATATATATAGGTACATAGGGGTAACTCAAAGGGACAAACTAAAATAGCCAGCCTATTATCTCAAGGAAATCCAAAACAAGTAAGAAAGCGAACAGTAGCATGATCTGGGCCTACAGTCCAAAATAACACCATAAAAACACTATCCATAACGTAATTTACCATAAAAAGGAAATGTATCAAAATTATAGATCCATCCTAAGTATCATTCCACAATGAACTTATCCCAAACTAACAATAATAAGAATAATAAAGTAAATGACTAGTCTAAACAAACAATACCTAATCGGATCCCCATAAACCCATAAGGTTCAATCAATACTGAGAATGCAGTAAACATGGCCTATACCTATGCAACCCCTCATAAAGATGATATATATAAGCACCAAGCAATGTACTAGTGGTAGGGAGTGCATATGAATAAATGAATATGGACTAAATCCATAATACCATAATTTATCAAAGTGACATAATGTACCATATATATACACCTCCTCCAGCTCTACAACTTCAAAAGTCAGGACCTACGGCATCCTCTCTTCTCTGACATGATGGCTCATCGATGTAGGAACCCCTAGGGGATTCAGGAATATCCCTGTACTTTGACCTAGTCTTTATCAAGGATTTAAAATAATCATCATCATCAATTCAATTTCTCTAGTACCAAAGATATATATATATATATATATATATATATATATATATATATATAATTAATACATGGACTTAAATGGTGGCTACAAAAATATAAGTTAGTAAATCCATTACCCGAGATCAACTCTTAGACTAATTTAGTATAATATTGTAGAAAGGGTAAAAATCTCTTACAATAGAAGTAAATAGTAATAGTGAAAGAGTGGAAAACATGGACTAGAATCTGTCTTGACCTAATTTACAAAACGTCATCTTTTAGTTTTGAAAGCTCATAAATTAGTAACTAAGGTTGTATGAGCCCTATTATAAAAGAATCCATTTTAATGTGGAAAGTGGGAATAAATCCATTTACTAGAAAACCATACTAAAATCATGGTTTTGTTGGAATCATACCACTAAGTGAGCATGAATGCACCATAATCTATGCATGCCATCAATATTGTCCAAATAATATAGTCATAAGAAGCCAAGAGTTTATAAACTAAAGGCATGTACATTATATGGATAATATACATACCTAGAGTCCAACTAATATCGTAATCACGACTTCAGATCCCACAATATGTAACTAGCATACTGATAAAACTACAGTCCAAGAACACTATGATCATATTCACTAAGCCATATAGTAACTCTTATAATAAGGGACCTTAGCACTAACAATGATCAATTTGTAATCAAGGGTAATATAATTCTGTTGCTATAACAAGTATCTCACCTTAAAAGGTGATTAACCCTTCTATCCCCAAACAATTAAATTTAGATAAGTCATTGTATAATAACCATAATCATATCTTTTCATCCTTATCTAAAATGCAATTTATATCATGTTCTATCGCGTGATAAAAAGTAGACCAAATCCTCCCTCGATGTTGAAGAACAAGTCTTGAGTCATCATCAAATCTCTAATCTTTGTGCCACAATCCCAAACACCACCATGTTATCAAATTAGTAATCTACACATCATTAGGAGTAAAACAAGACCCATATTTCTATATAAAAGGTCGTGTCAAAATCTAGGTCAAAAGGGCGCCTGTGGAGATCACAAACAAAATCCAATATCAAATATATCACAAGGTCCCTCGAAGGACAAGGAATGTGTGCTCATAAGTTAAGCATAAATTTTGACATACATTGGGGTCTAAATCAGCCAGTAATGTCTTAGGATTTAAAGGCATAATTCTAAGAATTCACAATGAAAGAGTATTGAATTTGACTGAGAAAATAATATAAATTAATCAAGGAGTTTAGGGTAACTTACCTTTGCTTTATTGGATGATTACTGACTCTTTCCCTCTCTTAAAGCTCAAAAAATGGTGGAAAATTTTTGAGAAAATAAAGGGAAATCAAATGAATAATTGGGATTTAACATTCCCTAGGTACTACTAAAGTGACCCAATCACCGCTTAAGTGATCACTATTTGAGCAGTCAAACAATTGCTTTAGAGACCCCCATATATATATGGACTTCGCTTGAGCGGTAGTACTACTTAAGCGACCTCTGCTTAAGCGGAAAGGGCCATACGTTAAGAATCTTGGTAGGATCCGAGGGTGATCGCTAAAGCGACCCCCTAGTCACATAAGCGACCACTAAATAAGCGACCAAAGGTTTGCCTAAGCGATTAACACTAGATGGTGCCAGATACTAGATTTTTTTAAGTCCTAATGGACTCCAATCGTGTGCTCGAGATTCATGTAGAACCCCGTGCACATAAATGAAGTATACCACCATAACAAATTTGATATTCTAGACTTAATGGAACAATCAATACTGTCATTATAGATTATTTTGACTAAATATGGGGCCTATACCGATGGTTCTTTTTTTTATATATTCCACCTAATAGCCCAAGATGAGTTCAAAAGCCTTTGGACTTGAACAAAAGGTTCCGTTAGTTTAAAATAAACATTCCAATCCTGATGGCATGGTCAAAATTCACAATTGAGGTTGTTCACTAAGAGTTTTATTTGGAGACCAGTTCCTTACTAATGAAAGCTCTAAAATAGGGAAATAAGCCTAAAATATAAAGAAACTATCCAGTAACCGAACCGACAATTCTAACAAGTCATAAATGACCTGTAGCCACTATAGAAAGGCTCAAAATATTAGTGATATACATAAATCGAGGAAATGATATATTGGGACACAACAATATCCACTACTAAAATGACTATCATCCGCAAAAGTCAATGGATAGAAAGAGAATGGTAGAACATATACATAGGGCACCGAGCCCACATGCTCCGAGAAATGCTCCCTAAATCACCTCTAAGAAGAAACAACACTTCTAAAGTATCTTGCTATAGGTGTTTCTTTTTCAACCAACTTTATTACTCTACTTTCCCAACAACCAAAACCCAAACTCAACAACCAACTTGTCCAACTAGATTGAGAATGGATAAAGAAATCAAATCCAGACCATAACATACTGATACCACTCTAATACAAGCACAACCAAGCAAAACTCATCCAAGATAAATCAAATCTAAGGTGTTAATCATACAACAAACTCCAGTACCCAAATCTAACCATCATAATCTTTTCTAAACCTTTTATCAAGTCCAAAATAGTTAAAAAGTTATTCGAGTCCTGTCTGCATAATCTATTCACACTAACCTCAAAAAATAAATCTTTATCTACTGATAATCCATAATGACAAGCATAAAATAAGCCCATAGGGTGACACCTGAACTCACAAATGAATATTGTCAAAGCCTTTGATCTCTTGCCAAGCTATAACTAGTTTCAATGACCATCGAAACTAATAGTCAGGAGATTAAAGTTCGAACACTCAGAGCTAGATGACCCATTCTAGAATGTTCCACCAACTGAGGATTAAACTATATTGAGTCCAACTCAAGTACACTACTTCAACTGAGCAATAAATCCAACATTTTAGCCCAAGTTGAGAACAAAGGCCTAAAGTAAAAGAAACCATCATCAAGTGTCAATGGCAACCAATTGGACATCAATCAACCACAAATCTAAAAGTGAAGCATACACACGAGCTCCATAACTCCTAGCTTAAATCCACAATACCAAAGTTAAACCTCTTTATCTCAAATAGACAAACCAATTCTATGGATAGATAAGAATCTATTCTCTAAATCTATCATAACCTTTTAGCTGCCAGTCACAACAAGAAAGGTTCCAAACCTTTTCCAATAAGTATAAACCAAGGGTAAAGACCTAATGCACCCTCGATATATACACCAGGGATACCTCTACTAGATTTTACAAAAGCTAAATCAAAATGTAGCTGAGAATCAAAATCACAACAGAGGATAAACCACAGGCTAAAATCACCAGCAATCAAGTCCATATCTGTTAAAGGGCATGAATGATCAAAGCATTCATAGGAACTCATTATGGTAGAAATAGTACTACTTATAACCAAACTCTAGCAAGTCGAAGAATGCAATATTGGCCAGAAACTGGTCAATCCAATACTCTGTCTCACCAACAATGCTAGAAACTAGTCAATCCAATACTCTATCTTAGCTAAAAATATCAATAGGCTCATTTTACTAAGCAGAACCACTCCACTAGGTTATATTAGGACGATAAACACCGAAATTATATTTCCTAAATTTCATAATTTATTCAAACTTTCAATCAAGTAATCCATAAATAATATCGTAGAGGGATAAAATCCTAATATCAACATTAATACCAAGGTAAAGACCAATGTAGGAAAATAAACCAAGCAACGTAAGGAAATAAATCCCCAATTTGTAAAGTTAGGAAGCGGTCATGAGAAAATATCACCTACCTCAACCTTCCATTACTCCATTAGAACAAATACCACATTACGACAATAATTGAGAGTCCAACTCTGTATTAATACAAAGATCAAACTTTCACCAGAAGCCAAACCTTAAAAAGAAGAAACGCAAGTCAAGACCTCTCGTCATCAACATCAACACCACAACTGAGTAATGAACACGCTAAATTGGAAGAATGATTCCAAAATTGATCAATCTTAGAAATGGGCTACAAAATCTAATTGTTTACTTAAAAACAATAATAAAACCATTGAAGGTCAACCTACATCCTCTTTTATAGCCCATTAAATAACCAATCTAGCATTGCCAACAAAAGATGAAAATAACCAACCCCACCTTACTACAGAGAGAATACCATCCAACTGTGCTACCCACCCAGACCAACAAATAAAAATCGCAAGGAAAGAAATTCAAATTAGGTAATACTGTTCTAGTTGCCAAATCAAGAAAGGATACATACATTAAACAATGAAAATAATAACAATCGAAATATAAATATTATTATAACGAGTAGGTGATACCAAAAATGAAAATAAATAGCAACTACCACTTTTAGGGCATAAGAAGACCAACATGCTAAGGTAAATAGGTCTAGAACCCATATTCTACACCACTAGGGAAATATCAATATTTATCCAATCTATTCACTACAAAAAAAGTGATCTATCAGGGGTAGTCACATAATCATGAACTCTTCACCAAGAAACACAACAATCCATATAAATCTATAGACACACAATGTCATTGATGGGTACCAAAACACTAATACACTCAAGTGAAAAGTTAAAAGCATAAAATAAAAGGTTCACCTTTTATGGTGAAATCACTTGTCACAATCCTAATGTTCTCGAGTGAGTAAAAGTATGAGTGGATCTAAGCTCGCACTAAGCATGTGAGTTATAAATTGAGCTACTAAGTGCACTGCCTCTAAATAAAGGTGTCACAACACCATGAGACTGATTTGGAAAAGTTGAATGACTAATAATCCCATGTCAGGGACATTCCCTGGACCAATGACCAATCTCTATATAGTCATGAGCCAATTATAACATACCTCAAGAGCCCTAGGATAAAGAGGATGCAGGCTTACTCTGTCTAAAACCAACAAGAATTCGGGCACTTCTTAGACCAATGGACCATTTCTCCACAACCAAAGCACGCTTCTATAATACTTTGAGGTACTATATCCACTTATTTAGAGCGGTCAACACGGCCTAAAGATCAATGTCAAATACTTTGTATGGTCTGATTAGAACTCTCGTTGATATGTCCATTATGACTAATATGATATCCACCTATAGCCTAAGAAGCTACCTACATGGAACTGACATGACTCAAGGAAAGTTGATCCCCACTAGAAGGATCCTCACTCCCGAACAGAATATCAATAGCACCATACTAATGACATAATCTCTTGCCACCAATTCCATAAGTCTCAATATATGCTATCATTATAGACTTCACGTGATCCATAACCTGAAGAAGGAAGACCAAATTGCTATAAAATTCTTCGATCTTAAATGGAGTGGCAAAGCTAATCCTCTAATAAATCCATGCACCAACTCATTTTCTAATAGATATTACAGATGACTATGTCTGATCTATTGGGATAACTAGCCCACCTATGTAATTTATAGCTATTAATAGGAAAGTTCACTATCCGATGGTACTTTATCTACAAAAAAAAGAACGACCGTGCAATCTAAAAAACTAAAAACTAAACCTATTGAGAGAAACTACCTAAACCTACACTAATAAATATAAATCCTAACTCAAGACCCTAACTGTGCTAAGTGAATTCCTAAAGGAGAAGTAACTACCTGACCTAAGGAAATTAAAGTAGAAACCTACCCAAAAACTCCTTAATCAGCTAAAATAAATAAGAATTGCATAAAGGAATATACAATAAAATAATAACCTACCAGAGCATAGTAAATTACCATGCCAATAAAAATAAATACCCAAAGTCTAAAGGAAGGCAATTCTAGCCTACCTAGAAGCTAAATAGTAGTTTTGGATTGAGCATGAGCTACTCGTCACGTCTAATCAACCTAAGAATATTGTCATACCAATTACTGCCACTAATTATGAATAACCATTCAAAATCCAAACTTGAATAACTTGAGACAAATAAGATATTATTTAATTATTTGACAAATTATCTAAATATAATTTTTCTCTGCCTAAGCTTTCTTTAACACACATATGTATAGATAGCATGCTAGAGGGAGAGGTTATTTATAGTATTTAATAATAACAATATGGTACAATATTGAATGCATAGAGAGGACATATAGAAGTGTAAAATAATTAATAATAAGTTACTAGGAGTTCTAGTGTCACGACTCAATTTCTTAAGTCATGATTACTCCTACTTTAATCCACCATAGCTAAGTTAAACAATAACCCAGAACAATAAGTTATTCATTAACTGATGTAATATAAAAGTATATAGAATGTGGATATGCAAAGAAAGCACCAAATAGCAAAAGATAGCGATATTTATATATAAATGCAAACATTCTATGTAGAGAGAAAAAGGAAAAAATACACAAAAATAGTCTCCCATGACTTGTTTAGGTTGATACAAGAGCTGCTAAAACAAAATATAGTGATAGACAGTGCCAAATATATAATATAGTCTCAAAATATACAAAAGACTATCTAAAAACCCTAAAAGAAGGAGGATCAACTCCAGACTCTAAAAGTTTATCCTATCTTTGGATCAATAAAAGTCCAAGGATAACATCAACTGTTGTAGCTTATATCAAAATTTCATCAAGGATAAAGATGCAAAAGTACAGTATTAGTAAAATGCAATGGGTACTTTATAGGCATCATTAGCAAACCGAGCTAAATTGCAGCAAAGGTGAAAGTAGTGCATGAATATATAAATCAATGGCAACATATAGTCATAAAAATAGAATATTATGCCAGCAATTACCATATATATGAGAAATATTAGTAACTTAAAGTTAGTAAATATGTCTACCTATAACCTAACTAAGCCTCATAAGCCCAAAAGGTACAAATAAGAAGAAAAATAGCCCAACCGAGTTCCAATTATCCTGGTGAGTACAAGAAAAGAGTAATACTAATTATGAAAATAAACAATGACAATAGTAATTATAATGTTAGTGAATTTATTATACGCATACATGATGCTCCTCCTTGTTATAACTATAGTCTAATTGTTCCTTACTATGTTTCTAATTCTAAATAAATATTGTAATAACTCGAGACTACCCCTAGACATCGCACAATTCGTAGGAATCAAAGCAGCCCTCAAGATAACCCGTGGTACCTTCTTAGCATTTTATCATGGTAAACATACTTAAACTGGTGTTGAAGTTGTTCACTTAAGGATTTCAATTTTGTTGGATAAGTCAATCCCAACATAACAACATGAACTAAACATCATCAGATAATTTAAAAATCTAAAAATAACTTCCAATTCTATGCAAACCTCTAAGCATATTGAAGAGTTATTGGGATAGGACCTAAATGACTAAATGACGTGACCCGCCCGAGGGCCTTGTCATTATGGGCGTCTAAGTTTTACCATGACCAGAGACCACCCCTATTACCCAACCTAATCTTCAACTGTATGCCCTAATTTTGACGAAGTTTGAGAATAAAACAAGATAGTGTAACAGCTCACATAAAAACTCTGGGATAGGATCAAAATAGTGACCAAACAAACCTTGTGCAACTATCCCATACCAACAATCCAACCAAACAAAATTGATATCGAAACAAGGGCTATAAACCAGGCCATAACTAAAGATGTTTCAAAAGATATTATAATTATTCCCAAAATAAAATATGATGGAATAGTGAACAATTATGTTCAATGATGTCATCCCTCGAGCTTATTCCAATGCAAAGGCTAACACCTATACCAATCTCTCCTATTCCAACCCATAGCATTACCACAAAGCCTCTAACCAAAACAGTAAAAAAATATAGTTAGAAAATGCCCCTAACCATAGCTAAAACAAATATCCAAAATAAAATAAAAGATTCTAAAAATATCCATAATATGAAATGGAGCCTTCTAAAAGGATAAAGGCTCACCACTTCAGTCCAAATTTTAATCCCCCAAGTCATTTACTATTTAGGATGAGTGGAACGGTTGGTTCCTCCAAAGTGTTTGTATACAACTGCTAGTAGATAGGTTAGTGAGTGCACGCTAGCATGATCTCGGGATAGGGATAAAATAATGCCTTTTATAATACCAACTAAAACTATCCATATGCACATAACCATACATATATATATAACTATGTCCGAAAAAAAGGTCCAGGTTTAGCATGTCTTTAAAACCATTTCCTGAGTTCTGTAGGATTGCTGTCCTAAACCACCCACAAGCTATATGGGTTCAGCTAACCCTACTGAAATGGCCCCAGTGCATAAAGCCACAAAACCAGGGAAGAAAACTTGGGATGACTTGTACATCCCCTAAAATATAGTGGGACATCATGCACACGGTCACCAAAAACAATCTCACGTTGGTAAATATGATTTTTCAGTTTTGGTACACCCGGGACTTCCACCTTCCACAGCTTTGCTACATATTTTACTATTATTGCCCAATTAAAACCATTACTAAACAACCAACCAATACATTTACTATTTATTAACCAAGGCCATTTAGTGGTGGTATCGTCATACCGACAATACTTCCAAGTACAATCCATAGCCAATCAAATATAGGTTAAAGGGGTCTTTCAAGTTCCCTTCCAATTACCGTATTAAACCACTTGGTGTATTCCAGTACTCCTCAATCATAACAATTTAGCCATTTACCTTTCCAAGTTATTTAAACCATGAATAATTCCTTTACCAAATTTTAAAACAAGCAAGAGTTCTATTAAAAGTACTCAATGCATTGAAAATATTATTATAGGTCTTCTGTCAAACATATTAGGTGCATAATATAACCAAAACCAATTTCAATTACAATTAAATCATTCCCCTATAATTCAATTATCCAAAATCACCATTAATGCCCATAAAGCATAATTAAAACCATGGAAAACCATAATGAACCATTTAATATCAAAACCCGCAATTTATATTTATAAACCAAAATCATACCATCAATAAACTCATGAAATCATTCATAAAAACGATGCTTTTAAATAGAATTAACAATGAGCGAAGAGAACATGCCTTAAAATAAGATGATAATAAGGAAAGAAATCACCAAGACAAGCCCCAAATCAATTTTCTAGTTGAAACCCTAGCTTCCCTTTCACAAAAGTGTTTGAGAGAATTATAGAGTGTTTTAGAGGAGTTTCTAAGTGTTAATAAATTGAATAACAGGGTAACTAACTTCCCAATTAGATTAGAGGTTTTGGGACATTAGTAGAATAGGTAGGGAAATATGTAGAATACCCCTACTTAAGCTAGACCAAAATCCTATACCAGGGGTTCGACTGACCCTCACAAGTCATACCCCCTAGTACGAGTGATTCCCTCAACTCATATCCTAGGATTAACCTTTCGATCCAACACTGTCTAATATACAACTCGTCTAACCATGTTGTATCCAAAGGATATGACTCATACCCTTCATCTGTATCCCTAGAAGATTTCAAACCAAGGAAAATTTAGACACTTTAAACCATACGAGTCCTGGGTATGACTCTTACCCTTTTTTACCACTCATGGTGAGCCGCCCATACTCAGATGAAACCTAAGTAACCAAGTCTAAGATAAATTAAGGAACAAAATGAATTGTAACCATTAATACGACTCATATCCAAAGTAGAATCCATTCCATTAACCAAAATCCATCCCACCAACCAACACTGGTCAGCATACGACTGGACCAGACCATCCGTACCCCACCAAATAGCTCGTATCCTTGAGTCATATTGGATCCAGAGACTAGAATTCTAGAAAATTTTCCAAGGTCCAATAACCAGGGTGTTGCACCCAAAAACAATAAAGTTTGAAATAAGATAATCTAATATGATAAAAGTAAAACATAATCTTGATCTTCACAATTGAGGACTAACCAATTGATGGAAAGTAGGAAGGTGTGATCGCAAATAATCATGATGCTAAAAGAAAACACTAGAACCTATATCATTAAGGATACAAAGAATAAAGAGTACGTGATTGGTACTTATTGAATATACTTTAGGATATAGGTGTGCATACAACAAGTAAAGTTGTATTGTCGGATAAAAACTGATATGTTGAATGTATGTAGACTCACCAAACTTCATGAATAAAACTCAAGGCTGAATACCATAAGCATAAGTTGTAATCATACTCTGGCAATGTAGGTGAGTCATTACACATAGATTCTAACATAAATATTATGTGAGAGTTGTCTTTAACCAACAAGAACCATGTGAGCTAATATGGAGTTTGACGTATACACCTTATTGTGGTGGCCCAATAGAACTTGCTAAGGTATAAAGGAATAACTGAGTGGAATCTAATGTATAAAACCCATTGAGAAGACCCAATATACCTTTTCCAAGGGGATAAAGACATGCTTGTTATGCATCTATTAATATAAGGCCAAGAAGCCAATTAAATTGATGGTGGGATATACTTTTACGACTAGTCTATACTAAACCTGTGTCCTCTTGGATCTCAATAATACTTCCAAAAATCAAAATAATTTTTAAATTATTGAAAAACCTTTCATGGAAAATAGGCATGAATCAATTTTAATCAAGCTAATGACCATAGTCCTAAAAATGCAAAAATTAACCATGCTTTATTATTTTTGTAATAAAATGATACGTAGATGATGAATGATTCATAATAATCAAAGTCATAAGGCTATTACATAACCAAAAATAGGAGATTTCTGCCAAATTTTGGATATCCATAGAAATTCATGTCATGTTAGCTTAATTTCAAGTATGGAGCTTGTAAGCTAATAAAGCATATGTTTAAAGCGTGAAAAATAAAGGGAAACATGATATTGATAGAGTAAACCCAAAACCACAGAATGGGTATTAGCCCTAGAATTTAAAGTTAAGAAATTCTCCTTTTATAAAACTTAAATCGAGGCATAAGGATTGAAGGATATCCTTGCTAAACACATACATACTAAAATTGAAGAAATTTTTGGAAAAGTAGGATTCTTAGAGCTTGGAGCCATATAATAAAATTGAAGAAACACTTAGAAAATTAGGATTCTTGGAGCTTGGAGCTTGACAATTTGAAACCCTCCCCCAATCTTTTTTTTCTTGTTCGTGAGCTTTACTTGAGGGAAGTGCGTGTGTTAAGATTTGTTTAAAGGGGAAATAAGACTTTTTGGGGTGTTTAAAAATTAATAAGGGAATTTATATTGGGTGAAAGGACGATTTTAACCTCAACCTATAAGATAAAAGCATTGAAAAGTTGCAGTTCCAGAGGTATTGGGTATGCCATATACCCTAACACACATACAAGGGTGTTTCGCTGCACTAACCACTACCCAAAGGTGGCCTATGTGCAACACCTTCTAGGGTGCAGGAGAAATAGTTTCCACTCCCAAGTAGCTTTGCATTGTAGGGCCCATAATGATAGTTCTCATATGTAGCACTCAGCTTCTTTTTTTCAATTTATGAAATATTTTTCCAACCCTAAACATGTCCCAAATATCTTCCCACCTTTTTATAGGCTAAACTACCATATTTTATGACCCTAAACCCATAGTAAACCTAAAACATACATTAATAAATTTCAAGGGTGTAATAATATTTCTTTCTTGGAATCATTTGTCCTTGAAAGAATGCTAATCAAGATGAAAATCCAAGGAAACGATTGCAATCCAATGACAGAGTTCTAAGAGTTGAATTCATGATATCGAAAATTCAAATTGAATGCATGATATTCAAATTACGAATTATCATATATATAGGAAATTGAATGACATGAATGAAATAAATATGTAATGCCTCGAGACTACAACAAAATGTCACACGATGCTTAGCACTATGAGTAGCCCTAACGCTAATCCACGATATCTACTAAACACTGAACCATTATAGATATACTTAAGATATGAGTGGAAACTTGAACTAATAATCTAGATTCAAGTAGATGAACAATCTCAACAAAAAATTCCATACTAAAAATTAATTGAAAGTCATAAATGTTTAAAAATAACTGACAATTCTTAAAAATCCTATAAGCATACTGAAAGCCGCTAGAACAGACCCCAGCTAACCCAAACTGAAAACATAAAGTTTGAACATAAAAATCATTGGGTTGTAAAAGAAAGAATAATTAGGTCCTTAATACATAAAGACCCATAAACTTATGAGAGGTAGGAAGTAGTGACCATGGCTACTCGTGCTGCTGAGGAAGAATACCATAACCTATATTATGAAACAATGTTTCCACATAGACATATATTTGGTTTAGTAATTCTAGAATGTACAAAGTAAATGGGGGTGAATGCAATGAGTATAAACATATATACATCATAATATTAAAACATATATGCTAAGGGTATACAAACTCATCATGATAATAAATAAACTGAGATACAATAAAGCATAAATAGTAAATCACAAATTTGGTAAAAATAAGAGAGACGTTACACTTAGTTTCCGAAGGCATATTTTTTGTGGGAGATTCTTATATCCAACCTAAAACTTGTGAGCAACATAGATTCTAATGGGAATAGATAAGGGTGCTCGCTGAAACCATATCAAGGTTTGCTGTCACTTTCAGACTATGCACTATCATCATTCTCCTTAATATCAGACCATTCTTCTAGGGACTCTTCATTACTCTACACCCAAGAGGAAGGAAGTCAATCTCAGGGTTTTAGGACTTTCCATATGCCCTTCACCCCCTTCCACATCTTCTTAAATGTCTAATTTCTCTTCTTCTCCTTTATTACCATCTTTTCATGCACAATCTAGAGATCCCAATGTGATTCCACTAAAGATGAGCAGGCTTTCTCAAGCCTAGCAATGGTAGCTTCCTACTTCTTTTGATCCTCTCTTTACTTCTTATAATCATGATTTGAGACATATGAATGAAGAGTGGTAGAGGGCTCTATAGGTCCCTCGAGCAAACTAGACACAAGATCCCAGATGACAATAATATTAACTCTAATATACTCAAGAGGACAGGTGGTGGATGGCCTATTAAAATCTGGCTCAATATCTGTTGACTTCCTCAAGTCGATCTTTCTGTTCATAAATTTGCCAAGTGTGCCCTTCCCCTCGAATACTCAAGGGATAGATGGGGGTGCTAGGGCACACCCAAGTATCTCCAACATACTCCTTAATCCATGCTCTCCGAAAAAGCTTAGTAATCTATGAGGGAAAGAAGAGATGTGTACCACCTGGTCCATGAAGTGGTTCATTTCACTAACCATGAGCTGACCAACATCACAAGAAATGTCATCTAAAATACAAGTAACTATTTGAGCACAATGATCTTGGTCTGTTGTTATGTTTATGCAAGGGTAGACTCGGTTGCATATAAAGTGCAACCAAATTTTACCATTGGAAGTGCTCATTTATGGAGATGTTGCCTTTTGTTTTTGTCCACGAGACTTCCCTTTCGGTACATAATCTTTCTGCCAACAAATTTCTCAGCTTACACTTTTTTGTTTTGAGTTCCCCCATGTTTGCATGTGGTAGCGCATAAACATCATTGATTTGCTTTACCCCAAAGCGCACCATTTATCCCCTGATCTTGATAGTAATGTTGGATGGATCCGAGAAATAAATTGCGCTAATGTTGGCACAGAATTCATGGACCCATTACTCATTTGTATTGCATTGTTCCTAGGCAAAACAGAATAACCCTGTGGCTTCGATCTTGTCATGGAATGTCAGAAGCTTTTTCGACATATTGTCCCAGAAAATTCCATTCACCGGGATAAACTTCATCCTCGAAAAATCACTATAGTAGTGAGTATGGCACTGGGATGCCATGAATCGGATGTGATCGTAATTGTTAATGATATTGTCCAAAAAGCACTAGGCTTACATGGTGTTAATAAAAGACATTTTTATGCACAAACTATGTCACATTGTTCACTAAAGCTCATTGGATGGGCACTTTATGGTGTTTGGCTAAAATTTGGAGCATAGGATTTTTGGCATGGCTGAAAATCGCCCACTATTTCCGTGATTGAGCGCCATAACTGCGTCCACACTAATTCTATCATGGTCTAATAACTAGCATTGTGGTAATTAAGACCAGTTCCTACTAGCTTCGTATGTTCATCATTTCCAATTTTGTAAACTACAAGTATGTTCTACAATATGGATTCACATTAAGACCAATAAACAAGGCTATTAGGTGATCGATTAATCCCATTCAAATGCAAAATCCGTTATAGAATACTCAATTGGGCAATAAATCAAACACTTGGTGTGCACAGTCCATTTCACACATATTTTTAGGTACTAAACACATCTTCACTTGTGCAAACCATTCTCTAGAAGCTAAATAACACAAAAATAACAAGTATGAAAACCATGGAAACATGAGAATCAAATACGTAGGCCATTTCTACATCATGGCTTCTTTGGGCTCTTTTCAAAAATCAAAGCATGGATTTAAGGCACCTACTGAATTTTTGATACAAGATATACAAGGATATTTTTAGAGATCTCATAAACATTGCTAGAATTTTGTCTAATTAGATAGAAAGATTTAAAAAATGAATGTGAGGAAAATCGGGGATTTAGTTGGTCATCTAGCTGAAGCAACCACAGTCCCAGTTAAGTTTATGTGATTGCGGGCACGCGGGTGACCTCCATCGCGACCAAAGGCCCTCGATTGCGGTAATTGAGAGTATTTTTGCTCCCTTGTTTTTACCTCTTCAGCTCAATTCATAGATTGATAGGTTTTCCCCTATTAAGTTTTTAATAAAAAATTTTCACCCTACTTTTTTTTAAAGCTAACCTAATGCACTCTACAGTGCCACAAATGTGTGGGTTATTGAAATGCCAAAACCATTATCTAATCTACAATACTATAAAGAAAGGATACGAGCCACTTTTGTGGCATTTGTGGGCTACCTCTGACATAGTGCCTTAGTTAATGTCATGGCACGATGTTTTTATTTTAGTTTTATTCTCAAGGCGGGTCCTCATGCCTACCTTTTTTCGCCTCCTAAATATCAACATCCACCACGAACACAACTTGAATCTCTGCAGATTGCTTCATCGTGTTACAAACCTTTAAAGTTACCTAATACTTTTGAACCCTAAACTTTCTCTCCCCTATTTGTATGTTGACAATGGAACTTTTCATGGATAGAAAGGGATGACCAAGGATGATAGGTACCTCTTGGTCCATTTCACAAGCCAAGAGCACAAATTCACCAAAAAGTATAAAATTTTCCACTTTCACTAGGATATCAAATATTACTTGAACCGACCTTTTGATAGACCGGTCCGTTATTATGAGTCACATAGAGGTTGGGGTAGGGGAATTCAAGCCAAGATTCATGTAGAATACAAAGGGAATGAGGTTTATGCTTGCACCAAGGTCACATAGGGCTTTTGCAAACACATGTGTTCCAATGGTATAATGAATTGTGAAATCTTGGAATAATCTTTCTTTTCTGCAATCATACTATCCGTGATAACACTACAACCATGGGTGACTTCAATGGTTTCACCTTTAACAAGATTATTTTTAGACATCAATTTCTTCATTAGCTTAGCATATCTCGGCATCTCTTTGATTGATTTAAGTAATGGAATGTTTATTATTTTATTTCTAAGCTTGACAATGAATTTTTTAAGCTTGTTAGCTTCCTCTTTTATTTGTAATCGTTGAGGGAATGGGGCAGGAACTTTTATTGTAGGGCTTGTTTCACTTTGGGGATTTTCAACCTCAACCACTTCTTTGTCATCTTTCTCATCATTTTCTTCTTCATCTTGAGGTAACACCTCATTTGGCTTAGCCGTAGGCATCTTCCCACTCAAGTCATCTTTCAAGTGCTCATCAAGTGTCTTCCCACTTCTAGTGACAATTTCTAGGACTTGAGCATCATTCTTTGGATTAGCAATCGTGTCACTAGGGAGTCCACCTCTAGGCCTTACATTTAGTTGCATAGATTTTTGCACAATTTTGGTCTCCAATTGCTTGATTAAGGTAGAGTGGGCCACTACAGTATCAGAGAGTATAGAGAAGTCACCTTTCAGTTTACAGACCATGTTGTTCGTACCTTTCACCCTATTCAAAACTGGGGCCAAAACATCCTCGGTCTTAAATTTTCCAGGGTCAATGGAGCTTGATTATTTGTTCTTAACTCAATCATGGGGGACACATAATGGTCATAATAATTATTATCCGTATAGGATTTAGATGCTACAGCATTAACCTCTTTCTTGGGTACACCATTGACATAGTTTGTCAAGATATCAAGTTGGTTCATCATTTTTGTCATGTTCTCCTCTCATTCCTCATCCTACTTTCTTTATTCTTTGCCAACCACGGATGTAGATATGGAGATTATAGGAACTTTGGTGTCTCAGGTATTCCAACTTCGATTTTGCTTTTTCGCCTCTCCCAACAATTGAATTATCACATGGTAGTGCATTTTTATTAGGGAACCTCCCATCGCATTGTCCACCATGGTTTTTCTAAGTAGGTCAAGGTCCCAGTAGAAGTTTTGAAGAAGTATCTTCTCCGGGACCTCGTGGTTTGGACATTTTTCCAATTTTCCATTGAATCATTTACATGCTTCAAGCAATGGTTCCCTACTTAATTTCCAAAAAATTATGGTCTCATCCCATATTTGGACCATTTTGGATGGTGGAAAGTATCAATTAATAAAAACCATATTAAGCTTATTCCAAGTAGTGATTGAACTAGGTGGGAGTGATTGAAGCCACAACACCTCCTCGCCCGTTAAAGAGAACGGGAAAATATGAAGTCCAATGAAATCTTAAGTGATTTATGCGATGTTGAAAGGTTCACACACCTCCACAAAATTCTTAAAGTAGACATTGGGATCCTAATATAATTGACCACCATATTGCCTCTTCATTTGTAATTTTTGTAACATAACACTATCTAAAATGCAACTATATAACATCTTTAACAAGGATAGATACTAGCTCCTAATAAAGGGCAACCTATCATCAAACTTAACTAAGCCATACTGAAGCATGTAAGAATCATCTTGAATATATCATTGTAGAATAGATAGATGGAAAACTAGATGGATTGATGAAAATATTGGAGGCAAATCCAACTTAGAAAATACTTCCCCAACTATTCGATAGATATCAAATGGTCCAATATATATGGGGTTGAGTTGTTCCTATATCCAAACCTCATCATGCCTTTTAAGGGTTTTGCTCAAACAAAAACCTTATCACCAACTTTGAATCTCAAGGCACAAAGAATGGTGTCAGCATAACTCTTCTACCTACTCTAAGATGGCTGTAAACTATTCTAAATCACCTAAACCCTACAAAAAGACTCTAGAAGAAAATAAGTACCACAGGGCCAATCATATATCAACAATGCGTACCATATAATGTCTCAAATAGTTCTATCTAACACTCGAATGGTAGTTATTATTTTATGAAAACTCTACTAGGGATAAAAATTTCTCTCACTATCCTTTGAAGTCCATAACACACACACGGGGCAAATCCTCCAAACCCTTAATTGTCACTCCAAATTTCTATTAGTCATGGTATGAAAAGAAGTGTTAAAATCAACTAGGATACTGAAAACATTGGGAAATTACCTCCAAATTCTAATAATAAATTGAGAAACTCGATCTAACATAATAGATATGGGTACCCGATGAAGTTGAACCATCTTTCGAGCATAAATATGATCGTACCTCTCAGTACAACGAAATTTCAAATAGAGATAAAATCGGAAGACTTGGTTAACAAGTCTATGATCAACCAAATTCTATTAGAATCACTAAATGTGAGAGACAAAATACAAATAAAATCTATTGTAATTCGCTCCCATTTTCACTCAATATTGGGTAGCCTTTGAAGCAATCCACCAGATCTTAGATGCTCAATTTTCACCTACTGCTAATATAGGCATTAAGCAACAAAGTACACTATATCTCTCCTTATACCACTCCATCAGTAATATTTCCTTAAATCTCTAAACATCTTAGTTGTCCCAAGATGAATATAATATTTGGTTTTGTGAGCTTCCCAATGAATCCAAAATTTAACTTTCCCAACTTGTAAGACCCCATAAAATTCTTAAGCTTAATTAAGTCCTTTAAGCTTGTCAAAGGGTCCTAGACTTAGAATATTTTAGCTAAGTTCCCAGACATAGTTTATTTTTAGCCTTAGAAAGTTGGCAATCTCATTTCGCCACCTTAATATCCTTTAATGGTCCGTATTTTTTTCATTCATGATCAGAGAGGTCAATAGGTGTTCCTATAAAATTTTTGGGTTTTCCAGAACACGTTAAGATCATGTTTGGATTTCCAAAATAGTTGACCGATACGATTCTGGCACGCTGTGTTGCCAATCGTGTTGGTCTATATTTGTGAAGTCTGCCAGAGCCAAAAATTATAAGGCTCGACGCGATCATGGTTTGATGGGTCAAGTATCACATCACATCCACCAATACGCAATGTCGATAATAGCGTCGATGCGTAGTTTTAGTCATTAAGGGAAAGGGGTCAATTTCCCACCTGTATATAGGTCTAAAACATGTAATTCATCCCTATTCCACCCAAGATATAGTGTCTCTCTCAAGTTTCTCTCAATAACAAGTTAGGGTGTTCAATTGGGGATCCAAATCCAAGGGAATTCCACCATCAATCTTCGTAGTACTAAGGTATGCCTAGTATTCATTCATGGATTCTTTTCATCCATGAAGCCCAACAATAAAGTTTTAAATCATGTATTGTGAATATTTTATGGTGGGTTTATTATGTTCATGAGATTATCAATATGTTATTCCAAAGTTGGAATCTTAATTTGTTTTTAGGAAATAATGTTAGCATGCAAGTTAAAAACTATGAACTTAGTTGGTAATGATGTGTAAATTTGATGATTATGCCTATACCCTGAGTGGTACATGTAAGGTGTTTGATAAAATGCCTAAGAGATTATAAATTATGCATTATAGCTTAATTGTGACCCAAAAGATAAATACATGTTTTACGTGTATGTTCAAATGACTCCCATGTTATTATTATGCCATGTAATTGCTTAATGGAATGTTCATGAGGTTAGTAGGATAAATCATGCCATGTTTATATGCATTCCTACCATGTACAAGATTATAATAAATATGTGCATCACAAAATCCCCAACTTATTGTATTATGGATTGTCGATGTTGGTTATGTGTTCAATAAGTATCATGCCTTGTCAGTTTCCTTCTATAGAGTCCTGGGGGTACTTATACCCAAAAATTTAGTTGTGTACCAATAGTTAATATTAGTTTTCACGATACTCACAGTCAAGCCATGATCATAAGAATTCAGACAGTTTTAATACTCAAGAAAACACAATAAATTCAGTATCAGTCTAGCCCTACTCAGTAATCTTAGCAACCTCAGTAATCTCAGTCAGTTATCAGATCTTAGTAGTATTCCGCCAGTAAACAAAAATTTAGTGAACTCTGTTCAAATCATCTCAATAATACTATTAGTTATAGTTTAGTTGAGTTTAAATCAGTTCAGTGTCTCTTCAGTTAGGAGTACGATTCAGCACCGAGTGAACCTAAGGATGGGGACTCACCTATTACCTAGTAGAGGGTGTGATCCTTAAAAGCAATACTTGCATTCATAAACTACATACCTAGCATAGGTTGAGCTGTACCCTACAAGTTTAAGGATTATACACCTCATCCGAGTTTTCCTACTATGACTGGTTGACAGATGAGCTCCCTATCAGAGAGGGTTTACTCATAGATTGTATTTATATATGGATTAGTACTAACACATTCATACTGGGGTTACCGGTTGGACCTCGCCATTTTAGTTTTGGGGCACGTCATTAGATGATTACCTCCCACAGTCTCAGTTTAAGTCTTAGTCTCAGTAATAGAACTGAGATAGTTCTAAAGAATTCAGGACTGTAAGACTCAGTCACTCAACTAGTTCTATCAGAACCTAGATTGTCAGAAAAAGTCGGTCAATATCTATTACATCAGTTATCAGTAACTCATGTTATCAGTATTCAATTTCAGGACTGTCAGATACAGTACATCAGACCAGTTCGTCATAACGACAACTATCAGAAGTAGTCATTCCTTTATGAGTGATATGACATCAGTCCCTAAGTACTCTATAGACTAAATTATTCAAAACCCACTATTATAACTCAGATATCAGTAAATCCATGTGATAAAAATTCATAAGTTAGTGTTACCACGATCTCATTTACAGTTACGCATTTATGTATGTATTCTGATGTTAATGTTATTCAGTGAGTAATCTTCATACATATGAACCCTTCTATTTAGCCTTACCTCACTTGCATACCAATACATTCAATCGTACTAACACATCTATGCTATGGTGTTTTATTATATACCATAGTTTTAGAAGCATGAAATCCATAGCATCAGTAGCATTCTAGTTTCAGCAACCAGAGTAAATAGTGAGTCCTCTTCCTTCAAGGAAATGATCATTATTTTATTATTTTATTACTTAGATTATTTCAATATTTGGAGTTACTTTGGGACATATCCCATCAACTCCTTATTCAGACAGTTTAGAGGCTTTCGGACTATAGTATGTTTAGATAATTTATTTCTGTATTAGGTATTTCTATACATTGCTTAGATATTATTTTCTCAGTTATGTTATAGTTTTGAACCTTAAAGCTTGTATCTTATATTTTTCATCTTTATAATATATATATATATGCATATTATGCAGTGCTCAGGTACAGATATAACTCATGTGTCAGCTTGTGTTCCTTCGAGGTCATCCCGGGTACGATATTCGGTGTGTTACAAACTTGGTATTAGAGCCTAATGTTCAATAGTGTCCTAGGAAGTCGAAAAATCCACATCAAGTATAGTCTTGTACATGGGTGTTTTGTGCACCACACTTATGTCTAGGAGGCCACGAGAGATTTTAGGAATAGTTTCCCTTCTTTCAATTTTCATGTTGTGCCTGTGAGCATATGCTCAAATTTAACTCTCAGTCTAATCCATTCATACTTTAATTTATAGGACATACCTCCTAAAGGGACTAATAAAAGGAGAACGGGAAATCAATCAGCACCTCAGCCCGTTCGGGCAGATCCTATGGATGAGCATGTCTCTCAAGCAGAATTCAGAATTGCATTTACTACTCTATTCAATTCATTCACAGCTCAAAGTGAACGGTCAATTATTGTTCCGGCTAACTCAGTGTCCAATTCTGTTGCAACCTAAATTTGGGACTTTACCCGAATTAATCCTCCCTTATTCTCAGGTTCTAGGTCTGAAGAGGATCCACAGAAGTTCCTTGATCAAGTTCAGAAAGTCACAGATATCATGGGAGTGACTTCCAGTAAGAGTGTAGAGTTAGCTACCTATTAGCTATAAGATATATCCCATAGGTGGTTTAAGAAGTGAAAGGTAGATAGGGGTACAAATACAGGGTCTATAGAATGGGATGAGTTTGCTATCGCTTTCTTAGATAGATTGTTTCCCCTAAAGCAGAAAGAAGCCAAAGTATTAGAGTTTATCAACCTCAGGCAGGGTGGTATGAGTGTAAAATAATACTCCCTCAAGTTTACTCTGTTAGCCAGGTACGCTTCCTATGTATTATTAGATAGTAGATCCAGAATTAGTAAGTTTATATCTGGGATATCAGATAGAGTGGTTAAGGATTGTGGGACTGAGATGTTGAATAAATGGATGGACATATCTAGGCTTATGGTCCATGCTCAATAGATTGTGGAGCAGAAACATATGAAGAAGGAGAGCGAAAATAAGATGGGTAGAACTGGTAGTTATAGTTTTTCCCAGCCAGGGTCACAGGGTGGTAACAGTTCTCAGCACAGACAGAAGTTTCAAACCCCAGTTCCATCTTCAACTAGTGCACCAGTACCAAAGTTTAGAAATAACCATAGAGATGGGGCACCAGGCTCCAAGGACTAAGGTAGTGAGAGCAGGTTTTATACTCATATACTTTATAAAGAGTGTGGTAAGCATCATAAAGGGATATGTAGAGCCGACAGTGACATGTGTTTCATATGCCATGAGATAGGTGACAAAGTCTGAGATTGTCTTAGGACTGGTCTTTGAAGTTAGCACGATTGTCCTTCAGCTGTTTCTAGTTGCCTGAATTAGTAGGGTACCAATTCCATCACTATCAGTGGGAAATACCCAAACAAACACTATGCACTTCAGTACCGACAGGATTAGGAAAGTCCTCCTGATGCAGCCACTGGTATGTCAAAGATCTTCATTTATATGTTCTCATTTCTTCAGATTCTGGAGCTTCTTTTATTTTGTAAATCTTTGCATAGCAGTCAACCTTAAGGTCAGACCAAATGTTAATAGGACCTTATTCCAGTCTCCACCACAGTGAGTCGGTCTAACATAGGCCGACAAGTATACAGGAACTATTCAGTTATAAAATCTCAGGAAGACAGGCCTTAATGTTGTGATAGTAATGCCAGTATGTGTAGAAAACCAATAAGGAATGATAATTCTCAACTTATTCCTACCTCAGTGAAAATTTTTGTACTTCAACCCTCACGATACCTTTGCATGCTTTACATTTCAGTCTCACGAATACACCTTATATCCACGCGCTCTTCATAGAATAGTATGTGTTTTAAGTTTCTTGTATGAGGTGTTCTAGTTCACTCAGTGTTACGAATTATGTCCCATGAACACCAAAATTCCAGACTCAGTTCGTACAACTCATGACTCAGGCACTTATGTCATGCTTTATAGTATGCTCAACCAACATGACTCATGATCTACTTCTACTGGTTATCCAAGCTTACATTATATCACATATACCCTTAGTTTTCTGTCCTCATTGAATATGTAGTGTTAATGTTCCATCCCGCAGGTCTCAGTTACAACATTAGTTCAATAATCAATATTCAGTAAAGGACTTAGATAGTCCTACCGAACCATTGCATTCAACTATTAGTTACTTAGCCATCATAATTCAGTACTCCTGTACCAGTCTAAACCTCAATTATCGAAAACCAGCATTCAGTCTCAATTATCATCTTAACTATAATCTCCGGTCCAGTCCCCAGTCCAGTAAGATCAAAAATTCAGTCCAGTTTCCATATTACCCGACCATAGCATATGGTCGTTAGTTACTAAGTTATTAGTATTACAGTACCTCAGTTTATAGAATGCTCCCAAATCATTTTAGATGCCTGGTCTTGTGTTCCTAAGGTAATACAATTTTCCCCCACTCATGCTTAATTATATCATATTACCTTGTTAGTGATTACGTTCTATGCATAATACTCTATTTTTTTGGTACAGCTATCCCAACACAAGTGCAGTTTAGTTTTACATGTCTAGTATTTATCTACCAGTCATTCAATTAATTAGATAAGTTACTATTATTATGTATTCGTGCTCAGTGCCTATGTGCATATTTTTAATAGTCTCAGTTCCAGTGTATAAATTTTAGTCACCTTATCTTAGATAATGTTTCATAGGCTTCGCATCCTATTATAAAATCCCAGCCACATAGCGATGTCCTATTCAGATGTCCTACTCAGTCTAGATCAAGATTTATTTTCTCTCTTCTGTTACTAGAATGCTATAGAAAGAATGTCATATTAATACTCTACTCTAGTACAATTTTTCAGTATGAGTTATTCCGTAAAGCCAGTAATTAAGTTTAATAGTCAAGCGGACAAGTTTGGATGGTGTGGTTTCATTATCTTTTTATCTCATCGCACTATCTGGAGTCTCATGAATGTGATCATTCTAAGATGGACCAATTAGGTAGTTGCGTGTTCAAATTGATTTACATATCATGCATTAGTTTCAGATTTTAGATAATCAGTCATAATTCAGTTCCTAGGTACTATGTGCATCACCTCAATTTCCTTAATATCTAAGCAAAGTCAGCCAAGCATTCTCTAAGTGACATAGTGTCCCAAGGGGGAGATAAACTATAATCCCCTAAAATTTCATGAATTAAACATGTCACTCTATTTTTATAATAAGTCCAGTTTTGAATAAGGGATACTCGTGAGTTGACCCTCAAATTCTAACCTTAGTCGTAAGCCCCGTATTCAATGTTCTAAGTTCAGATCATGATATCCAGCTCGAGTGTCATGTTTCAACCTTATTCTTATGGTTCTGCCCAAGCATATTTAGTAGTTAATCTCAGACTCACCAACACTTTTCAGTTTAAGGTAAAAGTCTTCCTTGAACTCATCCAGTTTCAAGTTCACATTTCAATTCCAAATTCAGTATTCAGTTCCATGTTCAGGTTCCCATCATAAACTTGGTATCAAATACCTTTGCATATTCAGTTTTTCATTCATGTGTTAGTTTAGTCATATAATTATACATTAGATATGCATTCTCAAGGTGAGAAACACTGCTTATTAGAAATTTCAGTCATGCATTCACAAAGCAGTTACACATACATCAGATATGAATGTTTGGAATGATATATATATTCAGCTTATCAGTTATGTTAGTTATAGGATCATGTTTCAGTTTCTCATGTTCAGTATGTACGTTAGTTTATCTCCTCTCCCCTCTTAGTCAGTCTCATTTGAGGACAAATGTTCACAAGGGGGAGATATTGTAAGAACCCATAAAATTCATAAGCTTAATTCAGTTCTTTAATCTTGTCAAGGGGACCCAGACTTAGAATTTTTAGCTAAGATCCTAGACTTAGTTTATTTTGGGCCTTCAAAAGTTGGTAATCTCATTTCGCTACCTTAATGTCCTTTAATTTTCTATAATTTTTTGTTAATTCATGATTAGGGAGGTCAATAGGTGTTCCCAGAGAAGTTTTGCATTTTTTGGAAAACATTTAGATCATGTTCGAAATCCCAAAACAGCGGACCAATGCAATTTTTGCACGGTGAGGCACCGATCACGTTGGTCAACATTTGTGTAGGCTGCCAGAGCAAGAATTTCTAAGACTAAATGCGATCATGGTGCAACGTGCCGAGTATCTCATCACATCCACCAATGCACTGAGTAGGGCTAGACTGATACTGATTTTACTGTGTTTTCTTGAGTATTGAAACTGTCGAAATTCTAATGATCATGGCTTAACTGTGAGTATCGTGCAAACTAATATTGACTATTGGCATTCAACTAAATTTTTGGGTATAAGTAACCCCAGGACTCTATAGAAGGAAACTGACAAGGCATGATACTTATTGAACAGATAACCAACATCGACAATCCATAATACAATAAGTTGGGGATTTTATGAAGCACATATTTATTATAATCTTGTACATGGTAGGAATGCATATAAACATGGCATGATTTATCCTACTAACCTCATGAACATTCCATTAAGGAATTACATGGCATAATAATAACATGGGAGTCATTTGAACATACACGTAAAACATGTATTTATCTTTTGGGTCACAATTAAGCTATAATGCATAATTTCTAATCTCTTAGGCTATCATTAGGGTCAGCATATAAAAGTTACTATTATCTAGTTTACAACTACAGATAATGGTTTAATTTTCCGCTAATTACAAAGTATATTCTTTTCTCATTCAACTAGATACATCATTTTTATGTATCTTCCAACTTAATTTGAGAAAGTGCAGGTGGATTGAGTTGCTGATTGACTATGACCTCTCGATTCTATAACATTTGAGCAAAGAAAATATAACAGCGAACACCTTGAGTCAGAACGTAGTGTGTATGGGCATCTTGGCCTTTATTTACATATTGGAGAGACTGTTGTTCTTAGAAATTTATTCCTTAGCAAACATGATGTTTTGACTCGATATTTCAAACACCCGGAGGATTATTGTTAATATTGAGGCTAAATATACCTTGTTGTAGCAAATTCAAGGTTGGCAGTTTGAGGATATCAGGATTTATAGTGTGTTTAGGAAGGCTACCTTAGATTTTGAGGGAATTTTGAGATTTAATAACAATATTTGTGTTCTATAGGTTTGTAACGCCCCTAATCTGGTACCCGAAATGTTACACGGTGGTCAGGACCATGAAGGACCACAAACTAACTCATGACTGATATCTATACCTGAGCTCTGTGTAATATACACACACACATAGATAACTATACTATAAAGATGTAGAATATATATTGCAAAGTCGTAAGGTTCAAAACTGTAATATAACTAAGAAAATAATATCTGAGAAACGTATAGAAATACCCAATACTGAAATAAACTGTCTGAACATACTATAGTCTGAAAGCCTCTAAACTGTCTGAATAAGGAGTTGATCGGACATGTCCCCAACTAACTCCAACTACAGAAATAAGCTAAGCAATGAAATAATAAAATAATGATCATGTACTTGAAGTAAAAGGACTCACTGCTGACTCTGATTGCTAAAATTAGAATGCTACTGATGCTCTGGAGTTCATTCTTCTAAACCTATTGTATAAAATAAAAAACCATAGCACAAATGCATCAGTACGATTGAATGTACTAGTATGCAAGTGAGGTAAGGCTGAATGCACTGGTTTATATGCATGGACATTACTCACTGACTAACATGAATATGAGAATACATACATGAATTCATAACTGTAAATAAGACCGTGATAACATTAACTAATGAATTCTAATCACATGGATTTACTGATATCTGAGTTCTAATACTATGGTATTGAATAACTGAGTCTATAGAGTACTTAAAAACTGATGTCGTATTACTCTTAAAGGAATGACTATTTCTGACAGTTCTGGTTATGAAGAACTGGTCTGATTAACTGTATCTAACAGTCTTAAAACTTAATACTGATAATATTAGTTACTGATAACTGATATAATGGATACTGAGCGACTGTTTCTGACAGTCTAGGTTGTGATAGAACTACCTGAGTTCCATACTATACTGAGTGATTGTATCCAACACTCTTTAATTCTGTAGAACTATCTGAGTTCTATTACTGAGACTGTGACTAAAACTGAGATTGTGAGTGGTAATTAGCTAACCGACGTGCCCCAAAATAGAATTGGTAGGGTCCAACCTGTAACCCCTATTGTAAGGGTGTTAGTACCCTGCCACGGGTAAAGACAAGTAATGAGTAAACCCTCTATAACATGGAGCTCTTCCATCAACCCCTTCTAGTAGAAAAACTCTGATGAGGTGGATAATCCCTAAACTCGTAGGGTACATCTCAACCTACACTAGCTACATATGTATGCATTGCAAGGATTGCTTCTATGGATCTCACCTTCTACTAGCAAATAGGTGAGTCCCCATCCTTGTATAAGATATGATTATCTTCCCTCATTGTAATTTCAACTAAAATCATGGTTTATAAATTTTTTGTCATGGTGTTACTATTTTATGATTATTGGTCCCAACTATTATTTGAGGTTTTTGATATTGAATTCTTGGTTTAGTTTCCTATGGTTTTACTTATGCTTTATACACATCAATGGTGTATTTGGAAAATTGTATTGTAAAGTAATGGTTTAATGGTCTTTGGAAGTGATTTTGGTTATATTATGCATCCAAGTTGTTTGATAAAATGCTTTTAAAGCTATGTTGATTGCATTGACTTCTTTTAATGGAAATCTTGCAATTTTTTAACTAGATAAAAGATTTATGCATGGTTTAAATTATTTGAAAAAATTAAAGGTTAAATGGTTATGCTTGTGGAGAACATAAAAGTCTCCCAAGTTGATTTAAATATGGTAGTTGGAAGGGCATCTAAGGTCCCATTAACCAAGAATGTTTGGTTAAAGATATTACTTACAAGTAAGGGGTGGTATGACGATACCACCAATATTGTCCTTAGTTAATAAATGGTAAATGGATTGTTTGGACATGTTTTAATTAAGCTTTAATGGCGGAGTGTGTAGCTAAGCAGTGAAAGGTGGCGATACTGGAGGACCAAAACCAAAAACTCATAGTTGCTGATATTAGGGGTCTTGATGACCATGTGTGTATGTCATATTTTATATTGGAGTATGTACTATTCATCCCATGAGATTTTCCCTAGTCGTTCGGCTACACGCACTGGGGCCCTTTCAGCAGTGGGAGCTGAACGCATATGGCACTTGGGTGGTTAGGACGACAAAGATACATAGCCCAAGTATAATTATTTTAAATGCATTCTAAACTCGATTCCCTTTCCTAACACTTATATATGTATGGGTGTATGTATTATTGTAATAAACCTTCAGGTTATTTTCCATATTTATACTTATTCTCACTATTTGAGCTTCTCCATAGCTCCCCCAAGTAATTTAAGACTTTCTAGGACTGTATGTTTAGTTACCGGGCAATTCATTTGGTTTTTAGTGCCAATTCCATGTTAAGAAGTCTTCATTGGTTCCAAATAGCCACAGGGAGAAAAATTTTGCTAAATAATCTCAGATGCAAATTTTTAATGCGCCAGTACATCCAAAATATGAATTTTACTCTAGGTAGACCTTTAGTTCTGGTCCCAATGCACCTAAGCTCATTTTGACCTATTGGTTGAAAGTTGAAAATTAGAATAAATAGATGTGGGACCCATATTTGGTCGAAATGACCTTGGATAGAAAATACTAATTCACCATTATGTCGGGAATATCAAATTTAGTCTAGGGAGCCACTTGGTTCAGGTCCTAAGGGTCCTATACTCATTTCGACCTATTTGGCAGATTTTATGACAAGTGACAAAACTAAAGGTGTGGGGCCCACATTTTCCTACAGGATATCCTATGAAGGTTTTGAAGATTCCAATATATTTTTAATGTGGCTTATACTTAAAATTCATGATTGGGTCATGTTATTTTTATTTGGTATGAGTTTCAAGGGTCAAAAACTTATTTCTTAGTTTGTTGTCATCTAGAGCTACTGCAATCGCAGCGAAAGGTGTGTGATCGTAGCCTGTCGGACTGCGATTGCGACACGTGATTACCTTTAGGGCCTATACAAAGGCCCCAAGAAATATTTGGGGCATTTCCCCTTCACTATTTAGACCTAGGAACCCTAAAATGAGTGTAATAACTCAAAATTGGTCATGGGGGTGAGTTGGGAGCTTGGCCATCATCTTGTATCATGATTATCTTCAAATATAAGGTAATCATTCCTTGAATTTATTCTTGAATTTCCTAGTTTTGACCCAAATCCCCAATTTAGCTAGGGCTTAATTTTAGCCAAAAATATGCTTAATTTTTACCCATTTCTTGAGGATATAATTCCTTGTTGATGTGTGAACATTGGGTTGCCCTCAAAAGTACATTTTCCGTATTTGGGACCCGCTTGGAGTTTTGCTGTCATTTTTGAACCCAAAGCTCAATAGGGAAATATGGGTATCATTAAACTCATATTGATGAGTGGATTATGGTTTTGATAGTGTGATGACATTTTGAGGATTATTAAGTAAAGACGAGCATGTGGTGCATGAAGTACGATTTTGTGGTTTGGACTTAAGGTAGGATTTTGTCTACTTTTCTTCATAGATGATGTGTGATATATATTATGTGTGAATATGGATGTTACTCTTGATTATGAGTAGGGTAGATTGGCCTTGATTGTTGATGTTTGGGGATTAGATAAGGGTTTTGGAGCCAAAAAATTGCATGTTTATACCCCTTTTAAATCCCATTGCCTTCTCTCTCTAGTTTAGATTAGTTATAGTATGGATAAGATATAATGCTAATTTTGGAATATGGTTTTAGCTTTTGAAGCATGATTTGTATATTAAGCCTTTTTGGGCTAGTGTGTTAGTCTTGAAGTCGTAAGTTGGGGCGATTTGACTTGAGTACCCTTATTTCTAGTTGAAGTTACTATCTTACGCTTAAATATGGCTTACTTGATATCTAAAAGAAGAACTAGATACCTTAGCCTAGTCTGGAGCATAGTAGGCTTAATTATATAAATTGTGGATTATAAGTGGGATCGTTTGACCTACTTAAGCCTAATCTTATGTTAAGTCTTTTTGACTTAGTTGTAGATGTTTGACATAGATGAGGCTAGTAAACCTTAGAATAATGTTATTTCATAACATGGTAACTTGTATTGATGTTCCCTGATTGTGGCTTATAGTTATGGTTATGATGCTCTTTGTGGAAGTGATATTGGGTATTTAGAGATGATATTCATCCTAGATACGCCATGTGGCCTAAAGAGATGCGATTTCTCTTAGATATGATGATTGGCCTATATAGTTATTGTTTCCTTTAGTCATGATCGTTAGACCTATAGGGATAATGTTCCTCCTGGTATTGTAAATTATTTAGCAAAAGTTATATTTATTGATATCATGATAAATGACCTATTGATATACAAAATACTTTAGACAATTATTTGTCTATCTATATTATGCCTCGTTGATGTTAGATGCCTCCTATATGTTAGATAATTAGCGATATGCTACAGCTTATGAATATAATTACTGATATGAGTCCCGAATATTTGTATAGGCCTAATTCCATGATTATGATGTTGTGATTATTCCTGATAAATTGATGGGCCAAGGACCATGTTATCATATTGATTTAATAGCCAAGAAATATTTATCATTGTAAATGATATAACTATAGTATATAAATATAAATATGTATATGCTTGTATACACATCTCATTGGTATGGGATGGAAGAAGATGCAATATGATGCTTACTATTCCCTTAATTGAATACTGGTGATGACATGCATCGATTTGGTATATTTGTGATTATTATATCAGTAATTGATGTGCTTCTAGTTAAAATATGATCTTATAACTATTCTTCCTAATTTAGGGTTAAGCTAAGTGGTAGCTCGATGTCTTTTAGGTGGCTAAAGTACTTGATGTCTAGAAATCTAATGTACTAGTTAATAAACCGTGCTTAGCTGAAATTGTAATACCCCACATGTTTCTAAGCTAGGAAGTGAATAAGTATTCCCACGTATGAAATCTCCTATCATATGATTCATACTTGAGTACATGACTTCCAATGAATATCCTAGTGATAGGATAGCTTATGATGAATTAAGCATGTTCATATGAGTCACTTAAGGTAATACAAGCTAAGAGTCTTTTAATCCATCAAGTTTTAGTGTTTGATTTTGCAAGGGTTATATTTGAACGAGTATAACTTGTTTTTAATGTGGTATTTTGACTGATTTAGATCCACTAAATCGTAGAGAATCGAATTAGCTTTCCAATGATACCAATTTCGCCTTAATCCAATAGCCGAGTGAAAAGTTATGCCCATTTTCGTAAGAGACAGTAAGGATAGGCGATTGGTTAGGCACCGCCTAACCAAACATAGGCGATTGGTTAGGTGCCGCCCAGCCTAGCTTAGGCAATCACTTAGGCGCCGCCTAAGTCAGTTTCAGGTGCCAAAAATACTACGTTTTGAGTTATTTTAACGGTAATTAAGTCTTTTAACACTCCTTACACGTCCCTAAAATTAACCCTACGAAATATATAGCTTCTAAACATATTACAACCCTATTATCATCTCGAAGCTCATCATCCAAGAGCACTAAAATATAAAAACAACTAGTGTTGCGTAACTAAGGTTGAAGATCCGATTTCAAGGAAATTCAACCGTTAATCATCAAGAATCTTCTGTCTAAGGTATGCGTGAGTTGATTCATGGACTCCTTTATTCCATGAAGCTCAAGAACCATCTTCGAAATTTTATATGATGATGTTTATGTTGTTGGTGGTTAATGTTCATGTGGTTGGAGTTTGATGATGCCTAAGATGGGATCTTTGTATGTTTATTGTGAAGATATGGTGGTATTTAACGTATAAATATATGAAATTGGTGGTTGAATATTTGTAATCTTGATGAATCCACCTATGCCTAAGATGTGTATGTAAGGTGTTTGTGAAAATACCTAAGAGAATAGAAATCATGCTTTTATGACATAATAAGTCCTAAATGACTATTACATGTTCTAAGTTTATGTTCAACGTGATCCCCGTGCTATTGTCTTGAATTGAAGAGGTTGTACGAGATGCTCCTGATATTGTTGTGATATGGAATGACCATGTTATTGAAGCCGTGCAGGTATATACATGTTGTGTGCATTTCGATCATGTTATAGTTTGTTGAGAATCATTCTTATTATGAAATCCTTACTTATGATATTGTGAATTGTAGACTCAAATCTTGAGATCAAGTCATATCAGGTGTGTCAGTTTCCTCCTATCGAGTCATGGGGCTACTTCTACCCGAAAACTATAGTTGTGTGCCTAATGTCATGTCATGTTTAACGATATCCAAACTCAAGCTATGATTCCATAGACCTCAGTCAGTCATGTGACTCAGGAAAATCTTATGATCTTAGTTAGTTGTCAGATATTAGTATCATTCTGCCAGTGAACGGAATTTAGTAAGATTAGGTCATGCACAGTCACTTATTCATGTCCAGTCCCTCCAGATAGGAGTAAAGGTTAGCACCGAGTGAACCCAAGGATGGGAACTCACCCGCCAGTTAAGGGTGTGATTCTTAGTAGTCATCCTTATGTTCTTGAACTACGTAGCCAGCATAGGTTGAGACATCTTAACTCGTTTGATTAGGGTTGATGAGATGGCTTAACCCATTAGTTTAGGGTTCCCACCATTCTCATTGAGTACCCGCTAGATAAGGGTCACTCACAGGCTACCTTACCCATGGTACCGTATTGACACCCTTCCAGTCGGGGTAGAGATTAGACCCCAGATTATCCATAACGGCATACATGGGGCATGTCGGTTAAAAACTACTTCCCACAATTTCAGTATCAGTCTTAATAAAAGAATTCAGGGCGTTCTTCAAATTTTAGTATATACAGGACTGTTAGATACAGTCGTCTATGTTATCAGTTTCAGTATCAGTCATGACAGTTATCAGTAAGCCATTTATTAGCTTATAGGTCATGCTATCACGTATTCACGGTCCCAATTTCTATATATGTGTGTTGGCACTCCCATGTTTATATTAGTCAATCAGTGTTGTTCATGCATGAAACCCTTTATCTTCCACCTACCTTCCTCGTATACTCAGTACTCCAGTGTTTCTAATGTATTTGCACTACGCTGCTCTTTTTTTATGTTACACCATAAGTTCTGAGACACGAGTTCCAGCCCAGTAGTAGCGGTAGAATTCTAGTCGCAGAGGTACAATGAGTCCTCATTGATTTGAGGACAGTATGATTTGATACATTTATTTATTTCTTCGGTTTAGTTTAACGGAGTTAGTTGGAGACATGTTCCTTCAACTCCTTATTCAGATAGTTTAGAGGCTTTCAGATTTACGTTCAGATTTATGTTTAGACGTAGCTTTCAGATTGAGTTGTTTTGGGTATTTTCACCCACATGATTTTATTTAGTTGAACCTTATGGCCTTACAGTTCTATGTATTCCGCATTATTATAACATGATTTGTACTATACAGGTACAAATATCAGTCATAGATTAGCTTGTGGTCCCTCGGGGTCATGAGCACCGTGTAGCATTTCGGTGCAACGAATTAGGGTGTTACAAACTTAGTATCCGAGCCTAAGGTTCAATAGATACCTAGGGAGTTTGAAAGCCGCATCTAGGAGAGTCTTGTACATGGGTGTGTTGCGTGCCACATTTATGTACTGGAGGCTATAAGATGTTTTAGGAACAGTCTTCTTTATTCATTATTCATGTCATGCTAGTGAGCATAATCACAAATTAAACTCTCAGTCTAATCCATTCTTCTCTTATTCCAGACCATGGCCCCAAAGAGAAGAAACTAGCTAGCTCCTCAGCTCGAAGATCCTTTGGGTGAACATGTTTCCCATGCGTAGTTTAGAGCTGCATTTACCACACTTGCTCAGTCCATGGCTGCATAGAATAAATGGCCACCAGTTATTCCAGCCAATCCAGTGTCCAATCCCAAAGCATCTAGGGTTTGGGACTTCACCCGGATGAACCCTCCATCTTTCCATGGGTCTAAGTCTGATGAGGACCCTTAAAAGTTCGTTGACCAAGTCTAGAAGGTCATTAACATCATGGGAGTTACAAAATTGGTATCATTTTCATCTTTTGTTACTCTATACATAGCAGGCGATTTTGGAATCAGTCCCGAAGTCCTAGCAGAGCCCTTCTTAGTCTCTACCCCAGTGGGTAAAACCATCATAGCCCGACAGGTATACAAGAACTACCCGGTTATGATATCTCAGAAATCCACGTCCGCAGATTTAGTGGAGTTAGATATGACTGATTTTGATGTCATTCTCAACATGGATTAGCTTCATTCCTGCTATGCCATAGGCGACTGCAGAAATAGGATAGTTTAGTTTCAGTTCCCGAATGAGCCCGTCTTAGAGTGGAAGGGTAGCATTTCAGCATTCAGGGGTTAACTTGTTTCCTACCTTCGGGCAAGGAAAATGATTTCTAAGGGGTGTGTGTATCATCTCGTGCATGTTAAAGATTCCAGTTCTGAATCTTCAAGCCTCGAAACAGTCCCTATTGTTAATTAATACTCAGATATCTTTCCTGAAGATCTTCCAGGCATTCCTCTCGAAAGGGAAATAGACTTCGGCATAGACCTTCTTTCGGATACTTAACCTATTTCTATTCCGCTATATAGAATAGAACCAGCAGAACTCAAGGAACTGAAAGATCAATTGAAAGACAGTTCTCTCAGGATATGTATTGATTA
Organism: Capsicum annuum; assembly: GCF_002878395.1. Taxonomy (NCBI): domain Eukaryota; kingdom Viridiplantae; phylum Streptophyta; class Magnoliopsida; order Solanales; family Solanaceae; genus Capsicum; species Capsicum annuum. The sequence continues at coordinate 116,779,697 of NC_061118.1, forward strand.
CCATCAACTCAACAAGGTCACGGTCAAGAACAGATATCCTCTTCCCAAGATTGATGATCTATTAGACCAAATTCAGGGTGCCAATTACTTCTCCAAGATAGACCTCAGATCAGGCTATCATCAGCTCAGAGTTAGAGAATGTGACATTCTGAAGACAGCTTTTCGTACTCGGTATGGTCACTTCGAATTTTTAGTCATGTCATTTGGTCTTATCAATGCCCCTGCAGCTTTTATGGATTTGATGAACCATGTGTTCAATCAGTACTTGGACCTGTTTATCATAGTCTTTATAGATGATATTCTGATCTATTCTCACACAGAGTGTGATCATGCAGACCATCTTAGGATTGTTCTTCAGACTCTCAGGGATCACTAGTTATTCACTAAGTTTAGCAAGTGCGAATTTTTGCTAAGATCAGTAGCATTCCTTGGCCATATTATTTCCGGTGATGGCATTAGAGTAGATCCTTAGAAAACTGAGGCAGTAAGAAACTGGCCCAGACCCATATCTCTATCAGATATTAGGAGTTTATTGGGTTAGGCTGGCTATTACAGATGGTCTGTTGAGGGATTTTCTTTTATTGCATCTCCCATGTCCAGATTGACTCAAAAGAAGATTACGTTTCAGTGGTCAGATTCATGCGAGAAGAGCTTTCAAGAGTTTAAGACTCGACTCACCTCAGATCCAGTTCTACCTGTTCCAAATGGTTCAGATGGTTTTGTAGTCTATTGTGATGCATCTAGAGTGGTTTTAAGTTGTGTCCTCATGCAGCATGGTAAGGTCATACCCTACGCCTCTAGAAAGTTAAAGCCATATGAGAAGAATTATCCTACTTATGATCTTGAGTTAGTAGCGGTATTTTTTGCCTTGAAGATTTGGAGGCATTATCTCCATGGAGTTCATGAAGATGTCTTCACAGACCATAAAATCCTCCAGTATGTCTTTTCCTAGAAAGATCTCAATCTTCGCTAGAGAAGGTGGTTAGAGCTCTTGAAGGATTACGACATGAGTGTTCTTTATCATTTGGGCAAGGCCAATGTTGTGGCTGACGCTCTTAGTTGACTTTTCGTGGGTAGTATTTCTCACATTGAGGATAGTAAGAAAAAGATGGCTCAAGAGATCCATCAGCTTGCCAGACTAGGTATTCGCTTAGTCGATTCTTCAGAGGGTGGCGTATATGTTCATAGCAGTTCAAAGTCATCTCTAGTTTCCCAGGTGAAAGAGAAATAAGAGAGGGATCTTAGCCTTGTCAAGCTCAAAGAGTCAGTTCAGAATCAAAAAGTCGAGGTTTTCTCCCAAGGGGGAGATGGTGTTCTTTATTGTCAGGGTCATCTATGTGTTCTAGGTGTAGATGAATTGAGGTAGCGAATTCTTACAGAAGTGTATGGTGCGCGATACGCTATTCATCCAGGGGCCACTAAGATATATCGCGACATGCAGGAGATCTATTGGTGGAGTAGGATGAAGAGAGATGTTGCATAGTTTATGGCTAAGTGCTCTACATGTCAGCAAGTTAACATAGAGCATTAGAAACCTAGTGGTTCCATGCAAGAGTTCACCATTCCTACTTGGAAGTGGGAAGAAGTTAACATGGACTTCGTGACGTGTTTGCCCAGAACTCATCATCAGCATGATTCAATTTGGGTCATTATAGATAAAATGACCTAGTCAGCTCATTTCCTTCCTATTTGTACTTCTTATTCCACAGAGGATTATGACAAACACTATATCAGGGAGTTAGTCAGGTTACACGATGTTCCATTATCTATCATCTCAGATAGAGGTACCCAGTTCACTTCTTACCTTTAGAAAGCGTTCCAAAAGGGTTTTGGTACCCAAGTCCATCTCAGCATAACATTTCTTCCTCAGACAGATGGTCAAGCAGAGAGGAACATTCAGACTCTTGAAGATATGCTAAGGACGTGTGCAATTGATTTCAAGGGAAGTTGGGACGACCACTTGCCTTTGATTGAGTTTGCATACAACAATAGCTATCATTCTAGTATTCATATGGCTCCATTAGAAGTTGTCAATGGTAAGAGATGTAGATGTTCGATTGGTTGATTCAAAGTTAGTGAGGCCTCAATCATAGGTCCTGACTTAGTATTCGACGCCTTAGAGAAAGTTTAGTTGATCAGAGAGAGACTCTGGGCTGCTCAGAGCCGATAGAAGTCCTATGCAGATGTTCATAGAAAGGATCTTGAGTTCAAGGTCAATGACTATGTCTATCTTAAGATCTCTGCCATAAAGGGAGTGAAGAGGTTCGGCAAGAAAGGGAAACTCAGTCCCTGTTATGTCGGTCCCTTCAGAATTCTTGTTCGGCAAGGTAGCTTATGAGCTTGAGTTGCCTTTAGATCTAGCCTCAGTCCATTTAGTCTTCCATATCTCTTTGCTAAAAAGTGCATAGGTGACCCAGCAGTTGTTGTCCCTATTGAGAGCATTAACATTCAGAATAGACTCTCTTATGAAGAGATTCCAGTCGAAATCTTAGATTATTCAACTCATAGATTGAGGAACAAAGAAGTCTCTCTAGTCAAGGTTCTTTGGCGAAATGAGTCTCATGAGGGAGCTACTTGGGAAGCAGAAGCATATATGTGTACCAAGTATCCTCACCTCTTCCCCGCCAATTTAGATCAAGCTCAAGGTAACAGTTCTCCTTAATCTTATTCATTTTCACGTTCACGTTTCCAGTATAAACTTGGTACCTATTAACCCTTTCATACTTAGTCATGTATTCATGTGTCAGTTGTCCATGCATCAGATAGGCACGATTTCAGTATGTTTAGCATGTTAGTCATGAAATCAAGTTTCAGTTCTTCATGATCAGTTTAGGTTTTATTATCTTGTATCCCTTCTCAGTAAATTCTCATTTGAGGATGAATATTCCTAAGTGGGAGATATTGTAATACCCCACATGTTTCTAAGCAAGGAAGTGAATAAGTATTCTTACGTATGAAATCTCCTATTCTATGATTCATACTTGAGTACATGACTTACAATTAATATCCTACTTATAGGATAAATTATTATGAATTATGCATATTCATATGAGTCACTTAAGGTAATACAAACTAAGAGTTTTTGAATATCAAGTTTTAATGTTAGATTTTTCAATAGTCATCTTTGAACGAGTATAACTCGATGTTAATGTGGTATGTTAGCTTATTTAGACCCACTAAATTGTAGAGAATCGAATTAGCTTTCCAATGATACCAATTTTGCCATAATCCAACACCCGAGTGAAAGTTATGCCCATTTTCGTGGGAGACAGTACGGATAGGTGATTGGTGAGGCGCCACCCAACCAAACATAGGCGATTGGTTAGGTGCCACCCAGCCTGTAACGCGCCAAAAATTGAGTCCCGAGATGCCACATGGTACTTAGGGTCACAAGTGACCCCAAGCGATCCCTTTCATAGGTAGAACTCAAAAGCAGCTGATTTAAAACATAATTCTGATAGAATGAAGCTGAAAATATCTCAATACAGTCTGTTCAATACAATATTGGAATTACAAGATGAAAATTTTACTGACACATATACATATACAAGAAGGAGACTGAATACATCAACCACTACTACTATCTATGAAGCTTTTACTAGTATTGCCTGTACATAAACGGGTCATGACGCCCAACCATCCCAGTCAATATGGCCGACAGAAAAAGGTAAAGTGTCTCTGAACTGAAACAACCAACATAAGACCTTGAACTATAAGGACTCCTTTACCGGCTGACCAGCTGCTACAACTGAATAGAATAGTAGATGGGGGTTAGCACAAAGGGAATGTGCTGAGTATATAGGGGTGCATGCAATACTTTAAATAACATCATCAATTTCATGAAAACATGCATACAGACAATGATGACTCATTTGGCTTGAGTTATTTCAAATCATACTCTTCATACTTTCATAATAAATAGTTCAAATGGTAAAATCTCATAATCCATGTAAATCATCAAAAATCATAAATTATGATAAATCATCAAAAATTATAATATCATCAAAATTCATCATAGGTAATCGTAATTCATCATATTCATCTTAGATAATCATAATTCATCATAATATCTCAACTCTTTGACTCAAATCTCGGAGTGACTCGGTAATTCAAGAAACATGACTTTTAGGGACAGGGGAGTTTCCTATAACCGACAACCCCACATGAGCTACGTGGAATACCAACGTTTGAAAGCCCCATTGGCGGGAGCATCATACTCTTTGCTAGGGAGTACGACCATAAAACTGCAATAATCACAATCGGGCTCTCTGGCCAATAATATCATCATCAAACAACCCTACGGTGGCACATAGGTTTGGGGAAATGCCAAATTTCCCTCTCGGTGCTAAGTACTACTCCCCGACAAGCTCAGAACGCGTTAGGAGATCCACCATCATCATCACAAGGGTCTATTATAATGACCAAAATAAATATCTCAATTTATAATTCATCAACAATTTGTAGATTCCGAACCCCAACTTCTACTTAAAATATTTCAATATTTTTCAACATCAACAAGTTATCAATGCATTGAACCATAAAGGACTCGATATTTGGATAAGGATATGAAGACTCAATATGTAATATTTTCAACAATTCATCTCATTAAAATCATCTGAAAAAAAAATAACCCAAATTCATCTCAACATCTATATCAAAATCAGTCTTTCTCATAGTCAAAATCATCTCGACTCTGCGAGTTCAAGGTCAATGTACTCAAATGATTATTCTTTCAATTCGATAATTAAATCATGAAAACAGATTTCGAAAAGAACTTGAGAACTTCAATTCATAACAAGAATACATATCCCGTAGTACAACTCAAATCACGACTTTTGTCTCGAAAGCCTTTAGAAATATCAATTCGTTGTAGTAGTATGGAATTCGTAGCATAAATTCTCAATTTAAGAAGTAGAGTAATGAAGTAATCATGTATATACATATTGGACAAAAATTCAAAGTCTTATAAATCCTTCATAAAGTAATTTGAGTGTATACCCATTTCCGAATATCATGAAGTTTCAATAATAGAACTCAACCTTTTTAAATGTAAAAATGTAACAATTTATCAAGACATGACTACATCAATATTTTTAAGAAAATATCAAGACTCATGGTAACATCTTAAATGTTATATCTCAATATGCTCAATGATTCAATTTCCTTATAAAGAAGCTTTAAGCTTATTATAAATCTCAAAATCATTCCAAAATACCATTTCAACATATATCTCAAAATCATTCAAAATAAAAATATAAAATTTACAATTATAGATATCAAGACATCGATGACTCAAATATATATTCAATAATTCAAATCTTCATTGGGAAGCATAAAGCTTTACACATATCTCAAAATATTATTCCAAAATACCATCTCGACATACGTCCCAAAATCATTCAAAATACCACCTCATGGTAAAACTGTGTAATTTGCAATGATAATTATTAATTCATATCATGAAAACATTGAGATAATCATATAAATAAAAGTTTATTCATTCAACCATCATAATCTCATAATCGAATTGTTTAGACATAATCTCACTTGTAAAATCATGTAAAACCATAGTAAAATTAAAGCTTTGGGCACAAGAACGGAAGATTGCTCTTGTTCAAAACCCTACATACCTTGAAATTGAATTCTTGATTATGGAATCCTGCTCGGACAAATTATAACTGTAACTCGAAGGTCTTGAAATGAGGAGTTTTTTTATCGGATTAATTTTGGATTTCTAAGGTGAAATTGAAAGGTATTTGAAGGTAAAATTTGGCTAGGGTTTCATTATCGCAAATGTTTCATGGAGAAAATGAATTTTGAAGGTTAAATTATGGATTTAATGGACAAATTTTCGTTCAAGAGGGGAGTGTGAAATGACCAAATTACCCTAAAAAAATAAATAATGTCAAATCTGTCCTTTGATGGACTATTTTGATAGGACGAAGCAGATCAACCATAAAGTTTTACTGCCACAACCAAATTGGATGAAACCAGTTTCATTAGAAAGAGGACTCTTAAAGCTTTCCATTGATATATAGTAGCTCACCCAGATCATTATATACAAGGAGTTATGGTCGTTTGAAGTTGACCCTGAAATTCGCCTGGGTGCAGTAATTTTTAATTTACTGCACGTTTTACTGTTCACAGTTCGATCGGAATGGTCCTAGTTCGATCAAAATGGTTGTAACTCATCGCTCGAGTGTCTGTTTTCGATGATCTATATATCGTTGGAAAGCTTATTCAATAATGTACGCAATGGTAGGTCAATGTCTTAGAAATACTACACAAAAAATTTATGGATCGCTCTAAAGCATAGAACTCGATACGTTTCTCGCGAAATCTTTACAAAGAAAAATTTCTGGGGTATTACATTATCTCCCCCTTGGAAACATTCATGATCGAGTGTCGCATGATAGGATAAAAGCACTGATCAAATGACCTTCTTAAGGGACGCAAACATCTGAGATATATCGGCGTGATTGGAATTACAGTTTCCTAATCCTCATACTGAACATGCATATCTGACGCATAAATATCTAGCTGATCTGACTCTGGAATGTATGAATGCGCATGCAACAATAGTCAATTCAAGGCTCATACTAAGAACTTAAGCATGAACTAGATGTGTTTAAAACACGAAAGCTTTATGAAGTTACGGGGTATCTACCCCTTGGGACTCTATGTTCCTCTACAACACTTATTTCACAGGGTCACTAAGACTGTGCACGGGGCACCTATGAATTAGCTCATATATATGACGCACAAAAAGAGGTATACTCGTAACTATTGAGATGCTCCATATGGAAATGATTTCATTCCTAGGATCCTTGGATAACATGATGAAATGATAAATAAGAAGGTACACTATAAGATTTTTATTGAATAAGCTGGAATACTTGGAAAACAAAGATCGTTTAGTTGAAGTTTACGAATTAAAGCATAACTAGCTTCCAGAATCTGAAACATGTACACCACAATCCCTCAAGATAACCACTTAAAACATCAACTAACCACAGTATACATGAAAGGTTAATCTCAATCTTACTATACATTACCACTTAGCTCAAAATAAGCATACACCATCTAGAGCTTCAACGCTTTCAGCTCAACTTCGGAATTTCAATCTTAGAGTCTAATGCTCAACTCAAATTTTTCTCATCCTTAACGGACCACACGGTCTCTATCATCGCTTACTAAAATCACGTTTGTAAACTTATTTTTCTAAACCTTAAGAATCAAAATCACATCTAAGAAGCTCAACCATTACAGTCATACACTAATCCTCAAAATTAAAGCAGTCCCATAATATCTTGGGTGAACTTTCTCATCATAAACACAACATCAAACTTAATCACGAATCATCCAAACTTAGGCTCTTATATCCACTATTCAAGCCTACTAGATCACTTCATAACAACTAATACCATTAATAAAGAAATCATCACAGTCAACTTCACGATCACCAATCATTCAAACTTAACTTTTAGCACACAATATAACTTAAAACTTTTTGCACGAAATTTCCACTTAGAAACTATAAAAAAATCCTCAACAAATGCTAGCCCATTTAAACTTCATAACAATAATAATTGGTCATAATCATAAAGCTTATCTTATTTACAATCCATTAACACATCCTTCTTTCACCCGTCACTACTATCTATCCTTCATACACAACTTAACTTAGTTCATAGCTCTCTACGCCTTAGCTTAACTTCCTTTTGCAACCCACAACGGCATAATTTAACAACACTCACCGACCGAGTACTTCCATTACTAACCTATAATCTCTGGCATACAAATACCGTCAACACCTATTTCATACCTCGAACAAACTACATCACAAAATTGACACACAAGGATATATCACTCCCTATTTACCCCAAATATATGCAAAAAGGGATTCCGCTATACTTATGCTCAACAAATTACACTTACCATCCTTCTTACTACGACACCTCCAAATCCCACATTTTCAGCCAGCAAAAGAAACAAGATAAACTACAAGTTGCTAGTGGATCGAAATAGTCCGCACACGGCTCCACTAGGCTTTGAATATGAGTTTTGAAAAAGAGTTTGAGGTGAATAACAAAATAGCTGTGCTAGTGAATCAAAAGAGCCCCACACGGCTTTATTATAATTTCATAAGATTACAGGAGATAGGAACTTGGCATACCATATTTGATGATCAAGGAGTATGCATCCACTCAGTCTTAACTGAATAAGTCTTAACTGAATAAGTCTTAAAGAAGAGGACATAACATAAAACTTCAGGAACTTATAACACACTAGGAGGCTCTTCTGAAGCCACTTTTATGAGACTTCTGAAACATTTTGCTAATCAGTCTGAAAACATTATCCGGTAAAGAAACGGGACTTGTTGCTCATACTATCTCAAGAATAGCACATAGATAGAAAAGTATAAATTGTCACTTATAGTTCCTGAAAAGAAATTTGGTAGCTTATCTGGTTTAAACTCTTTACACAATTCAAGACTTGAAAGAACAACAACCTTTCCTAAATGCCTTATAGCCTCTCGAAGAAAAGTATAGACGTCTCCGTACCGTTCCGTAAGACTCTACTAGACACGACTTCATAGACATCCTAGGACACTTAAACTCTGTACTTTGATACAAAGTTTGTAACACCTCAAAAATCGAGTCCCAAGATGCCACACAGTGCTTAGGGTCATAAGTGACCCCAAGATAACCCTTTCATATGTATAACTCAAAAGCAAATGATTTAAAATATAATTCTGAGAGAATGAAGCTGAAAATACCTTAATACAGAGTCTGTTAATACAATATTGGAATTACAAGATGACAATTCTACTGACAGATATACATATACAAGAAGGAGACTGAACACATCAACCACTACTACTGTCTATGAAGCCTCTACTAGTATTGCCTATACATAAACGGGTTATGACTCCCAACCATCCCACTCAATATGGACGATAGAAGAAGGTATAGTGTCTCTGAACTTAAACAACCAACACAAGACCATGAACTATAAGGACTTCATTACCCACTGACCAGATGCTGCAACTAAATAGAATAGTAGATAGGGGTTAGCACAAAGAAAATGTACTGAGTATGTGGGGGTGCATGCAACACTTTAAATAACACCATCAATTTCATAAAAACATGCATATAAACAATGATGACTCACTTGGCTTGAGTTATATCAAATCATATTCTTCATATTTTCATAATAAATAGTTCAAATGGCAAAATCTCATAATCCATGTAAATCATCAAATATCATAAATTATGATAAATCATCATAAATTATCATATCATCAAAATTCATCATAGGTAATCATAATTCATCATATTCACCATAGGTAATCATAATTCATCATAATATCTCAACTCTTTGACTCAAATCTCGGAGTGACTCGGAAATTTAAGAAACATGACTTTTATAGACAGGGGAGTTTCCTATAACCGAAAACCCCACGTTAGCTACGTAGAATACCAACGTTTGAAACCCCCATTGGAGGGAGCGTCATACTCTTTGCCAGGGAGTATGACCTTAAAACTATAATAATCAAAATCTGGCTCTCCGGTCAATAATATCATCATCAAACAACCCTACGGTGGCACATAGGTTTGGGGAAATACCAAATTTCCCTCTTGGTGCAAAGTACTACTTCCCGATAAGCACAAAAAGTGTTAGGAGATCCACCATCATCGTCACAAGGGTCTATCATAAAGACCAAAACAAATATCTCAATTTATAATTCATCAACAATTTGTGGATTCCTAACCCCAACTTCTACTTAAAACATTTTAATCTTTTTCAACATCAACAAGGTATTAATGCATTGAACCATAAATGACTCGACATTTGGACAAGGATATGAAGACTCAATATGTAATATTTTCAACAATTCAACTCACTAAAATCATCTGGAAAAAAAATACAAAAATTTATCTCAACATCTATATCAAAATCAGTCTTTCTCATAGTCAAAATCATCTCGACTCTGCGAGTGCTAGGTCAATGTACTCAAATGATTATTCTTTCAATTCAATAATTAAATCATGACAACAGCTTTTGAAAATAACTTGAGAACTTCAATTCATAACAAGAATACATATCTCGTAGTACAACTCAAATCACGACTTTTATCTCGAAAGTCTTTAGAAATATCAATTCGTTATAGTAGTATGCAATTCATAGCATAGATTCTCAATTTAAGAAGTAGAGTAATGAAGTAATCATGTATATACATATTGGAAAAAAATTCAAAGTCTTATAAATCCTTCATAAAGTAATTTGAGTGTATACCCATTTCCGAATATCATGAAGTTTCAATAATAGAACTCAACCTTTTTAAATGTAAAAATGTAACAATTTATCAAGACATGACTACATCAATCTTTTTAAGAAAATATCAAGACTCATGGTAACATCTTAAATGTTATATCTCAATATGCTCAATGATTCAATTTCCTTATAAAGAAGCTTTAAGCTTATTATAAATCTCAAAATCATTCCAAAATACCATTTCAACATATATCTCAAAATCATTCAAAATAAAAATATGAAATTTACAATTATAGATATCAAGACATCGCATGACTCAAATATATATTCAATAATTCAAATCTTCATTGGGAAGCATAAAGCTTTACACATATCTCAAAATATTATTCCAAAATACCATCTCGACATACGTCCCAAAATCATTCAAAATACAACCTCGTGGTAAAAGTGTGTAATTTGCAATGATAATTATTAATTCATATCATGAAAATATTGAGATAATCATATAAATAAAATTTTATTTATTCAATCATCATAATCTCATAATCAAATTATTTAGACATAATCTCACTTGCAAAATCATGTAAAACCATAATAAAATTAAAGCTTTGGGCACAAGAATGGAAGATTACTCTTGTTCAAAACCCCACATACCTTGAAATTGACTTCTTGATTACGGAATCCTATTCAGAGAAATTATGGATGCTCCTCGAAGGTCTTGAAATGAGGAGTTCGTTTATCGGATTAATTTTGGATTTCTACGGTAAAATTGAAAGGTATTTGAAGGTGAAATTTTGTTAGGGTTTCATTATCCTAAATGTTTCATGGAGAAAATGAATTTTGAAGGTTAAATTATGGATTAAATGGAAAAATTTTCCTCCAAGAGGGGGGGTGTGAAATGACCAAATTACCCTAAAAAAATAAATAATGTCAAATCTGTCCTTTGGTGGATTGTTTTGATAGGCTGAAGTAAATCAACCACAACATTTTTCTCCGATAGCCAAATTGGATGAAATCAATTTGATTAGCAAGAGGACTCTTAAAGCTTTCCATTGATATATAGTAGCTCCCCCAGATCATTATAAACAAGGAGTTACGATCGTTTGAAGTTGACCCTGAAATTCACCTGGCTGCAGTAATTTTTAATTTACTGCACGTTTTACTATGCACAGTTTGATCGGAATGGTCGTAGTTCGATCGGAATGGTCGTAACTCAAAGCTCGTTGGAAATATTATTCGATACTCTACGCAATGGTAGGTCAACGTCTTAGAAATACTACACAGAAAATTTATGGATCGCTCTAAAGCGTAGAACTCGATACGTTTCTCACGAAATCATTACAAAAAAAATTTTTTGGGGTATTACACAGCCTAGCTTAGGAAATCACTTGGGCGCCACCAAAGTCAGTTCAAAGTGCCAAAAATACTCCGTTTTGAATTATTTTAAGGGTAATTAAGTCTTTTAACACTCGTTACATGTCCCTAAACTTAACCCGACGAAATATATAGCTTCTAAACATATTAAAACCCTATTATCATCTCAAATCTCATCATCCAAGAGCACTAAAAGAGAAAAACAACTAGGTTTGTATAACTAAGCTTGAAGATCCGAATTCAAGGAAATTCCTCCGTCAATCATCAAGAATCTTCTTTCTAAGGTATGCGTGAGTTGATTCATGGACTCCTTTCATCCATGAAGCTCAACAACCATCTTCTAAATTTTTTATTATGATGTTTATGTTATTGGTGGTTAATGTTCATGTGGTTGGAGTTTGATGATGCCTAAGATGGGATCTTTGTATGTTTATTGTGAGGATATGGTGGTATTTAACATATAAATGTGTGAAATTGGTGGTTGAATATTTGTAATCTTGATGAATCCACCTATGCCTAAGATATGTATGTAAGGTATTTGTGAAAATACCTAAGGGAATAGAAATCATGTTTTTATGACATAATAAGTCCTAAATGACTATTCCATGTTCTAAGTTTATGTTCAACGTTATCCCCGTGCTATTGTCTTGAATTGCAGAAGTTGTATGAGATGCTCATGATATTGTTGCGATATGAAATGACCATGTTATTGAAGCCATGCAAGTATATACAAGTTGTGTGTATTCTCGATCATGTGATAGTTTGTTGAGAATCATTCTTATTATGAAAGACTTACTTATGATATTGTGAATTGTGGACTCAAATCTTGTGATCAAGTCATGTCATGTGTGTCAGTTTTCTCCTATCGAGTCCTGGGGTACTTGTACCTGAAAACTATAGCCGTCTGCCTAGAGTCATGTCATGTTTCACGATATCCAAACTCAAGCTATGATTCTATAAACTTCAGTCAATCATGTGAATCAGGAAAACCTTATGATCTTAGTCAGTTGTCAGATATCAGTATCATTTCACTAGTCAATGGAATTCAGTATGATTAAGTCATACACAGTCCATTATTCATGTCCAGTCACTCCTTATGGGAGTAGAGATTAGCACCGAGTGAACCCAAGGATGGGAACTCACCCGCTAGTTCAGGGTGTGATTCTTAGTAGTCATCCTTGTGTTCTAGAACTATGTAGCCAGAATAGGTCAGGACATATTAACCCATTAGATTAGGTTTGATGATGTGGCTTAACCCATCAGTTTAGGGTTTCCACCATCCTCATTGAGTACCTGCTAGATAAGGGTCACTCACAAGCAGTCCTTATCCATGGTATGGTATTGACACCCCTCCAGTCGGGGTAGAGATTAGACCCCAGCTTAGCCATAATGGCATACATGGGGCATGTCGGTCAAAAACTACTTCCTACAGTTTCAGTATTAGTCTCAATAAAAGAACTCAGGGGATCTTTCAAATTTTAGTATATACAGGACTGTCAAATATAATCGTCTATGTTATCAGTTTCAGTATTAGTCATGACAGTTATTAGTAAACGATGTATTAGCTTACAGGTCATGCTATCACATATTCATGGTCCTAGCTTCTATATATATGCGTTTGCACTCCCATGTTCTTATTACTTAGTTAGTGTTGTTAATGCATCAAACCCTTTATGTTTAGCCTACCTTCCTCGTATACTCAGTACTCCAGTTGTACTGACGCATTTGTGGTATGTTGCTTTTTTTTCATGATATACCATAAGTTTTGAGACACGAGCTCCAGCCCAGCAGTAGCAGTAGCATTCCAGTCGCAGAGGCACAATGAGTCCTTATTGATTCGCGGACAATATGATCTGATACATTTATTTATTTCTTCAGTTCAATTTTACAGAGTTAGTTGGAGATATATTCATTCTACTCCTTATTGATATTGTTTAGAGGCTTTCAGATTTACTTTCAGACATAACTTTCTGATTAAGTTGTTTTGGGTATTTTCACCCATATGATTTTATTTAGTTGAACTTTATGCCCTTACAGTTCTACGTATTCCATATGATTATATAACGATTTGCAGTAAATAGGTATAGATATCAGTCATGGGTTAGTTTGTGGTCCTTCGGGGTCAGGAGCACCGTGTAGTATTCCGGTTCAGCAAATCGGGGTGTTACAAAAATATGGTTGCTAACTATTAGAGTTGACATAAGACCATGAAAATGGGTGTATCTATGATAATGATTACTTGATATTGGTAACAAAGTTAAGATGCCAATTAGTTTTTAAATAAGGATAATGTGGCTTAATATTTCTAGGTGATAAAGGAAGTTAGTGATAATGATGCCTACTTAATAACGAAGCCTAGATGAAGATAATATCGATTTTATAATGTTGACTAGATAATAATGAGGATTATTTGGTAAATGATAGTTAGTTAATGATTAGTGTTAGTTAACAAAAGATGGTTAGATGATAATTGGTAATTTGTTGGCTAATGATAATTATCGGATATATGATAATTATTTGATATTAATGAATAGTGGATAAATGATGATTTTTGTCCTATGAAGAATAGTAAATTTGTGGTTTAATAATCATAAGCATTGGTTTTACAATAACGAGTAGTTGAGATGTATTTATAAGATAGATATCTTTACGGTTATAAGTATATCAGTTTTCTTCTATTCACCTATGATATGCCTATATTTATGTGTTAATAGTTATAATAATATATTGATACTCAGAAAGGCCGAAGGATATTGTAATGACTGAATAATACCTGGCATTGTCGGAGGATATTATGATGATAATAATACCCAGTTCGAGTACGAGGAATACTATTGAGATGATATTGATACTCGGCAAGGCCGAAGGATATTATGATGATATTGATACCCGATTCATGTCTAGGAGATACTAATGAGACAATATTGATGCTCGTAAAGGATGGGGAATATTATGATGATATTGATAGCCTGTTTGGGTTCGGAGGATATTATTGAGGTGATATTAACACTTGGCAAGGCCCAAGGATATTATACCCAGTTTGAGTTCGGGGGATACTATTGAGATAATGTTAATACCAAATGAGGATAGAAGTTAAAAATGATGATGATGGAGATGATGAGGAAAGTTATGATCAGTTTTGACATTGATTGTATACTTTGCATTCATTCTTTTATGTGCATCTCCTATCACTTGTATGAACTTATATTGATCTACTGGAGTGGGATGGCTGCAGAGATATGGCTTAAAAATATGCCTTATGTTGTTGTATGTTGATTGAATCTTTTGAGATTGGGGAAGTGGGGCTACATATAGGAACGACTAGGTATTTGGTTGTATAGAATAGCCAGTTATTCATGCTATTATTGATATTATTGTTATTATTATTATGATCATTATTATAGCTAGCTAATAATAGATTAGTAATTGATCCGGTATTAGGATTTGAGGTATGTCTTCAGCCTCTCCTATCTTGTGATTGCATTATTATGCATGATTATTTTATGTCTAGCCATATGGATTAGAATCCCCGAGTATGATAGTATTTAAATCATGATAGTATTATAATGTGGTTTAAGAATAAAAATATGTTGAGATAGATTGTGCGTTGAGCAGGCCTCACATTTATATATACTTATATATATATATCAAGCTATATAAAGTGATGGTACTACCTATATCCCTTCCGTGTTGTTTATTTTGTATAGTCATTACTTCGCCTTGTATATGACAATATATCTTTCTTTCGCTCTTTATTCGTACATTGACCCGAGATATACGGCATAGCATTGATGTATATTGAATATAGTTTGAATAGGATAGTTCACCATGATACTTCCTTAGCCTTACTATGTTAGTCTCTAGGACATAAATAGGATACTTATCCCTTATTATTCTCTTTGACTTTTATATGATTTCTGGACACTTGGTTGTAGTTTTCATTAAGCTTATATGCTGTGTATATCTGCTTTATCTTTAGAGATCAGTTGGCAGTAGCCTACTGAGTACCATTTATTTGGTATTTATACTACACTTATGCATACTGCAGATCATAGTACGGGTTATCATCATTGATGTGTGCATCATCCGGAGCAGCCTTGGTTCAGAGACTTAGAGTGAGCTATTGACGTTTGAAGTATTATTCATCTCTCACTTATCTATAAGACTAGGGTCTAAGTTGTATTTGGTGATAAGTTGTATTATTATATTTCTCTTGATATTTCACCTTTGTACTCTTTTTATATTAGAAACTCTTGTACTGATACCACCAGGTCATGCAATTTTATTACGTATTGACCTTTATTTCATATATTCCATATTATTTTCCTTAAATTATTGAGTAGTCCGTTACTAGCCATTATAGACTACGTGTTGGTTTTCCTTCTGGTGGGTTATGGTAGGCTCGATCATGACTTGAGGAAATTCGGTTGGGATAATTTTGTATTAGAGCTTAGGTTTTATTGGTGTATTAGTACAAGTTCTAAGTGTTTTTAAAGTCCTGCAGATCGGTACAGAGATGTTTGTAACCTATCTTTGGGAGGCTACAGTGACATTTTAGAAAATTTACTTCATGTCTCCTTATGGTGTGTCTGCATTCATATGAACCTTTAACATATATCCCTAATGGATAATGTGAGATTGTTGATAGATACGGATAAGACTCCAATATGTGTTTCCAACATTTCATGAAGTAATGCTGAAATTCTTGGGTGGATTTAGGAAATCTCTGTTTTAGTAGTTGTTTGGCCTTGTAAGGATTGGTGAAATGATTCTCCTCGATGATATGAGCCTGTGGCTATTTCTTTTCCTAGATGGAGTATTGCATTGCTTAGTTCACAGATTAAACTGCATTTCTTTGAGTTGCTATAGTTTTTGCCTTCACTGGTGTGATTTTTTTAGCCTTGAGAAGTTTTGAGCATGTTTGGATAGTTTATGCCGTTCAATGGATAAGGTGTGGGTTACATACATTTCATCCAGTGATTTGTCCTTTGGCATGACTCCTATTTTGCAGCTTAGTTTCATTCTCTCTAGCTGATAGAGAATTGGTTTCTTGTGTTATTAGTTGGTGTTTATCCGTGTGGTGATTTTTCTTTATCAATATGTCTCACTGTGGCTTGGTATGATTTTCCTCGATTATGTCTAATTTGGATAATAATGTTAATTTGAGATAGTTGACATTGATATAGCCTGATTGGCCCACTTTTGGATTTTGACTCCTAGAATGGAGATTTGGAAGTATAATAGATTTGAAGCATTAATGCTTACCCATTTTTAGTTTTGGTTAAGATATTTGAGACCGAGTAGTTAAGCCTTGATATTGATATTTCATCTTTGCGCTATATAGCTTGTATGCAACTTTTGTTTTAGACTTGTCCTTGTTCAGATTTCATTTATAAGCTGGTTGAGCCTACTCCATGGTTTCCTATTTGGTTTACTAGGCTTCGATTAGATTATAGTTTATAAGTGCTCAGACGATAGCCCATGTGCCCCGTATTGGTTACTCCAGTTTTGACCTCGAGTTTAAGTTTTCTTCGGGAATTTCAAAAGATTTATTTAGTGGGAGCAATATTCTCTAGTT
This sequence comes from Capsicum annuum, assembly GCF_002878395.1. Taxonomy (NCBI): domain Eukaryota; kingdom Viridiplantae; phylum Streptophyta; class Magnoliopsida; order Solanales; family Solanaceae; genus Capsicum; species Capsicum annuum. The sequence continues at coordinate 116,796,927 of NC_061118.1, forward strand.
GGATTCAGTATGGCATCATTCGCACTGGATGAGACATCTTGGAGTGGAATATTCAGTGATGAATAGTCATATCGTGGCTTTTGATATTTTTGTTTGATTTTTATCCAGATTGGTTCAAGGATTGGCATGTATTGCATTCCTTGATTATGTCCATTAGTATGCCCAGTCACTGCCGTATGAGTGTATTCTCATGTTTTTCATATGGACTTTTAGTGGATCAGCTTCAGTTTTTTGAGTTCTCCATGATTAGAATGTGTGGATGAGACTCAAGTGATTTTCCTCCTGGCTTGGAGTAGATAGCATGTTCAAAATAGTAAAGAAAGGTTAATTTTTTATTTGAAGTTGGTTTTATGACTCATGTATTGGTTTGTTTTGGCTTGGATAGGACTTTATTGATTTATGCAGTTATAGTGGTGGTATCAGGATGATGTAGTTCGGATATGCGTTCATCTGCCTTTTCAGTTCAATTGGAGCCTAGTTAGCGGTTAAGTTGAGTTGGCTATTTTTGAAGTAGAATTAGAGTGTCGGATGAAAGACCGATACCCATGCCAAAATCCCTTAAAACTATTTTCTGTCCATTGAGGTTACCTAGAAAGTCATTCTTGGAGCACGCGATCCCAGTACCTTGTCATTTCGAGCTTTTGAGATTCTTACTACCCGTTGACTTTTGGGGACGAAAGTCCTTTTAGTAGTGGATATTGTAATGACCCTTCAGGTTATTTTTCATACTTATGCTTATCTTAACCGCTTAAGATTGTCAATAGCTGCCCAGGTCATTTATGACTTGCTGGGATCGACGGTTTGGTTAGCAGAAAGTTCATTTGTCTTTTTTGAGCTTATTTCCTATTTAAAAGTCTTCGCTTATTCCAAATGGACACCAGGAGAAAACAATAGTGAAATGATCTCAGATACAAATTCTGATTGTTCTAGCAAATCTAGAATATCGATTTTAGTCTAGGTAGACCTTTTGTTTGGGTCCTAATGCGTATGAGTTCATTTTGACCTATTGGTCAGAAAGTAAAAAATTGGAAAGAATTGGTGTGGTATGCACATTTGGTCAAAACAACCTGGAATGGAAAATTTGAATTTTCCATCATGTCTGGAACATCGAATTTAGGGTAGGGAGTCACTTGGTTCATGCCCAATGCCTCCCAGACTCATTTCGACCTATTGGGCAGATTTTATGAAAAATAATGAAACTTTATGTGTGAGCCCCACTTTTTGCCTAAATGATCTCTTATGAAAGTTTTGAATATTCCAATATTTTTGAAATGTGGTTTACACTAGAAATTCACTATTCGATAATATTATTTGGATTTCGTATGATTTTCGAGAGTCAAAAACTTATTTTTCAATTTGCTATCATCTCCTGCAACCGTGTTCACGGCCAAATGTGTACCATTGTGGGAGCATGATTACGGCCCGTAGAACCGCGATGGAGACACCTGAGTACTCGTAGGGGCTATATAAATGCCCAAGAGATGTTTGGGGCATTCCCCCTTCACTATATCGACCTAGGAACACCAAAATGTATGTAATAACTCAAAATTATTCGTAGGGGTGACTTAAGAGCTTGAACATCATCTTGTATCACAATTATCTACAAATTTAAGGTAAGAATTCCGTGAACTCATGCTTGAATTTCCTAGTTTGGACCCCAAACCCCAATTTAGCATAGGGCTTGATTTTAGCCCAAAGTAAGCTTAAATTTCACCCATATCTTTACGGTTATGATTCCTTGGTCATGTGTAAAAATTGGGTTGGTCTCAGAAATTCATTTTCCATATGTGGTACCTACTTAGGGTTTTTGTATCTTTTTAGATCCGAAGCACAATAGTGAAATATGTGTATCATTAGATTCATATTGATGAGCAGATTACGGTATTTATAGTGTGGTAGCAGTTTGTTGACTGTAAAGTAAAGACGAGCATGTGGAGCATGTAGTGAAGTTTCTACAATTTGTCCTTGTGGTATGCTTCTGTCTACTTTTCTTTATAGATATTGTATGATATATATTGCGTGTGAATATGGATGTTAGGCTTGATTATGAGTAGGATAGATTGACTTTGATTATTGATGTTTGGGGATTAAATAAGGGTGTTGGACCCATAAAATAACATGTTTATACCCCTATTTAATCCTACTAACTTCTCTCTCTAGTTTAGATAGTTATAGCATGGATATGTTATAATGCTATGTTTGGAATATGGTTTTAGGTTTTGAAGCATGATTTGTATATTTAGCCTTATTGGCATAGTATGGTAGTCTTGAAATGGTAAGTTGGGTAGAGTTGACTTGGGTACCCTTATTTCTAGTCGAAGTTCCTAATATGGGTTACTTGACATCTAGAAGATGAACTAGATACCTTAGCCTAGTCTAGATCATAGTATGCCTAGTTATTGAAATTGTGGCTTAGAAGTGGGATCGTTCGGCCCACATAGGCCTAGGTTTGTGTTAAGTCTCGTGGACTTAGTTGTGGATGATAGACATAGATGAGGCTAGTAAAGCATACAATAAGGTTACTTCATAATATGGTAATTTGTATTGTTGTTCTCAGATTATGGAATTTTGTTATGGTTATGATGCTCCTTGCAAGAGTGATATTGGGCATTTCGAGGAGATATTCCTCCTAGATATGACATGTGGACCATAGAGATGCTATTTCCTCTTAGACTAGCTGATTGTCCTGTAGAGTTGCTATTTTCTTTAGTCATGATTATTGGACCTATACAGACGATGTTCCTCTTGGATATGTAAATTGGCCTAGAAAAGTGATATTCCTCAATGTCATGATGTATGTCCTATTGATATATGCTATACTATAGATAATTACATGTTTATCTATATTATGCTTACTCGATGTTAGATGCCTCTTGTGTGATAGGTGATTACATATATATTTTTATTATGCCTCCTATACGTGAGATGCCTCCTATATGTGAGATGATTAAAGATATGCTACAACTTATGAATATGATTACAAATATAAGTCTTGAATCTGTGTATGGGTCTAAGGCAGTGATTATGATATTGTGATTATTTTTGATAAACTTATGGGCCAAGGGCCATGTTATGATATTGACTCAATAGCCGAGAAATGTTTATCATTGGAAATCGTGTGACTATAGTTTATGAATCTAAATATATATATGGTTGTACACACATCTCTTCGGTATGGGAAGGACGAAGATATGATATGATGCTTATAGTTCCACTGATTGAATACTGGTGATGTTATGCACAGATTTAGTACATCATGATTATTATAACGTTAATTGATGTGATTCAAGTTAACATATGATCTAATGACTTTTGTTCCTAATTAAGGGTTAAGCTGCGTTGTAGCTAGAAATGTTTTAGATGGCTATAGTACTTGATGGCTAGAAATCTAATATACTAGTTAATGTATCTTGCTTAGTTGAACTATGGTACCTAACGATTAGACTCGATACGTGGCCCATGAAAATGGGTTTTCTATAATAATGATTAGTTTCTATTGCTAACAAATTTGTGATTCTGATTAGTTATTTAGTATGCCAATTTTTTTCCATGATTATTTCCTGTCTATCCATGGGGATCAGAATCCTTGAGTATGATAATATTTACATTATAATAGTATTATATTGAGGTCTTAGAAAGAGAATATGATTATATAGGTTATGCGTTAAGATGACCTCATATTTATATGTACTCAGACCTATATATATATATATATCTAGCTATATGAAGCTATGGTACTACCATATATCCCTTCCTTGTTGTTCATTATTTATAGTCGTTACTTCTCCTTCTATATTACTATTTATATTTCTTTCACTCTTTATTTGTATATTGAACCGGGATATATGGTATAGTATTGATGTATATTTAATATAGCTGGAATAGGATAGTTCACCATGATACTTCCTTAGTCTAACTATGTTAGACTCTTGTGTATAAATAAGATAGTTATCCTTTATTATTCTTATTGACTTGGATATGATTTATGGACTATTGGGTGTAGTTTTCATTCCTTTAATATGTTGTGTATATCTTCTTTATCTTTGGAGCTCAGTTGGCAGTAGCCTACTAAGTACCATTCCTTTAGTACTCATTCTACACTTCTGCAGCCTGCAGATCATAGTATGAGTTATTGATGTTGAAGTGTACATCGTGTGGAGCATCCTTGGTTCAGATAATTACAGTGAACTCCTAACATTTGGAGTATCACTTATCTCTCTCTTATGTATTATACTAGTCTGTAAGTTTAATTTGGAGATAAGTTGTATCATTATATTTTTCTTGATATTTCACTTTTGTACTCTTTTTTTATTAGAAGCTCTTGTACTGATACCATAAGGTTTTGGGATTCTTCTATGTATTGATTTTTATTTTATATATTCTAGATTTTATTCCTTATGTTATTGCATAGTCCATTACTAGATGGTCTGGACTATGGGCTGGCTTACCTAATAGTGGGTTATTGTAGGCGCCATTATGATCTGTGGAAATAGGGTTGTGACAATTATGGAAGGTTTCACTTGTTTTTATAACTGGCATTATTTTATCCTTATCCAGACATTCATGCTAGTGGTCATTCACTTACCCCATCTACTGGCGGTTGTACACCTATGTTATGCAGGACTCAGACATTTGACTCCTCTTATATAGTGATTTACTAGGGGATCGTATTTGGACTAAAATGGTTAGCTTCCATCCTTTTAGAAGGCATCCTTTCATGTTATAGATTTCTTTAAACATTTTTTGTTTATTTTGGATATTGGTTTTGGCTATGGTTTGGGGCATGTCCTTACCTAATTTTTATAATCTTTTGGATATAGGCTTTATGGTACTTCTAGCAGTTGGTATGGGCGGGATCGATATTGGTGTCTTCCTTCGTAATAGAATAAGCCAATGGGCTAACATCATTGGACGATATTGTTGATTGTTCCATCATATTTCATTTTGGGATTAATTTTCATATTATGTTTTTGTATTCCCTTTAGTTTATGGACTATGGTTTTGTTTGGTATGGTTGTGTGGTCGGTGTCGTGCGGCTGTACTCAGGAGGGTTGGTCACGATTGTGACCCTATACCAAAGCCTTAATGAGAACAATAATGCTATCTTGTAATATGTTTGTAATTTAGCCCATCTAAGGCTGGTTATAGTTGGTTAGGTTAGGTAATAGATGGCGATCTCTTCTTCTGGTTGGACATGTGATGCCCATTACGATAAGGCCCAAGGTCAGGTTGTTTCAAATTTGTATCAGAGCCTTGGTTCATGGTAAAATGGGATTTATCAGAGCCTAGGTTTATGGGTGTGAAGCATGCCATACTCGTAAGAGAGAGGCTGCAAGACATTTAGGAATGTTTTACTTTCTTGGTACTCTATCTTCAAGCTTGTTTTCTCAATCTTGGAATCTCCTCTAATCCTTGTTTGTTCGTATTTTAGATTATGCCTCCTAGATCTGGAACATAAGGAAATTATTCCATTCTTTTGGGGATAATGCTAAAGGGGTTCGTTCTACATCTTGAATACATCTTTGATCTCAAGGTCCTATTCTTGATGGTACTAGATTTCCTCTTATTCCATCTAGTTATCTTCAGGTCCCTCAAGGCAGCATGACAAATGCAGAGTTTTTTCATTCTATCCATGTTGTTGCCCTATTAGTTGTTGCTCTGGCTGACTCGGGTGCGGCTGGTGCTTTGTCTGCTGAGGCCATAAAGGTTGGTCACTTTATGAAGATGGGTCCTCCAACTTTTACTTTGGTAAAGGTGGAGGAGGATCCATAGGGTTTCTTTGATATGATGGAAAAGATTTTTTGGGTGATGCAGGCTGCTAATATAGAGGGGTTAACTTTACAACTTGTCAGCTTAAGGATGTTACTTATCAATAGTATAAGAAGTGCGACAGGGATAAAGGTGATATGGAATTGGAAGGGTTCTGGGGGGCCTTTACTAATGCCTTCTTAGATTGGTTCTTTCCTCAAGAGTTGAGGGAAGCTAATATGGAGGAGTTTGTAAACCTCATTCAAGGAAGGATGTCAGTGATGGAATATGCTTTGAAGTTCCATCAGCTAATAAACTATGCTCCTAATTTAGTGGCTGATATGAGGTCAACAATGAGGATGTTCACTTTTGGGTTAAATAGAGATTTAATTCTGGAGAGAAAGACTGCCTTGCTGATTAAATGTATGGACATCTTGAGGTTGACTATTCTTATGCAGCAGGTTGAGGATGAGAAGAGAAAGCAAACGGAGTTTAGGGATAGAATGGGAAAAGGGAGAAGGTTTTATGATTAGGGAGGTGCCCAGTCTCAAGATGGTAGAGATTGTCGCAAGTGCGAGAAAAAGAGGTGGGCGAGTTTTGGATCCTTTTCTGATAGTGCTTTTTATCAATATGGAGACAGACTTCATTAAGGTGGTGACAATTCTTGCGCACAGGTTGTCCAATCACAAGCGAACGGAGGTCACTCAATTTTTTTGTGTCCTCCTTGTCAATTCTATGGACGGGTCTATTGCAAGGAAGGAAGGTTCAAATGCTTCAAGTGTGGATAGTTAGGTCATCAGCTCGGGGATTGTTCGATCATTAAGGTTGCTACTGGGGCATATAAAATTCCTGTTGCTTTATCTTCTACTCCTACACTAGGTGGGTTGGCATCTGCTTCTTTACCACTCCTGGTTCTAGTGTTAGCAAAAATAGGTTGTATGCTTTTGCATCCCGATAGGAGTCAGAAGCATCACTTAATGTCGTTACTAGTATTTTACAACTTTCTTTCATGAAATATTGATTGCTTGATTTGGGATCCACTCTTTCTTATGTGACTCCTTATGTGGCTAAGTGTTTTGGTTTTTATTCAAAAGTTATGTCGAATCCTTTTTCTGTTTTTATCTTTTTAGATGACTTAATTTTTGCAAAGATAGTCTATAAGGGTTGTGAAGTGTCTATTGGTAGCAAGCAGACCTTGGCGGATCTATTTGAGCTAGATATGGTAGATTTAGATGTATCCTAGGCATGGATTGGTTGCATTCGTGTTATGCGTCAGTGGATTATCGGACCCATAGGTTTATCTTTAAGTTTTCTGGTTAAATAATTATATAATAGTTAAGTAGTTTCTTAGCTCCTAAGGTTAGGTTTATATCTTATCTTAGAGCTCAGAGGTTAATCTTTAAGGGTTGTTTTTATCACTTGGTTTGATTTAAAGATCCTAACACAGAAGGTCCGTCTTTGTCTCCTATCCTTATATTTAATGAGTTTCCAGAAGTCTTTTTGGATGATCTTCCTGGTGTTCATCCAGAAAAGGAAATAGAGTTTGGTTTTAATTTGCGTTTGAACACTCGTCTAATATCTATTCCTCTACATAGAATGGCTCCGGCTGAGTTGATGGAACTCAAGGAGCAACTTAAGTATCTTCTATTTAAGGAGTATATTCATCCTAGTGCTTCTCCATGGGGTGCATCGGTGTTGTTTTTGCGCAAGGCGGATTGTTCCCTTTGGATATGAGTTTACTATAGGTAGTTGAAAAAGGTGACGATCAAGAACTTGTATCCTCTTTTTTGGATAGATAACTTGTATGACCAGTCATAGGGTGTCTTGTTCTTTTCAAAGATAGATCTTTGGTGTAGGTACGTTCAGCTAAAGATTAGGGAGTTGGATATCCCAAAAATGGCTTTTCATACTAGGTATGGGCAATTTGTGTTCTTTGGGATGTCATTTGGGTTAACTAATGCTTCAACAACATTTATGGACTTAATGAACAGGGCGTTCAGGTAGTAGTTAGATCTTTTTGTCAATATGTTTATTGACAACATTCTCATTTATTAGAAGAGTGAGGTGGATCATGCTAATCACCTGCGTGTGGTGTCACAAACCTTCAAAGAACAACAGTTGTATGCCAAGTTCTCTAAGTGTGAGTTCTGATTGAATGCTTTTACTTTCTTAGGCCATGTTATTTCTAGTTAAGGGATCATAGTGGATTCGTAGAAGGTTGCTGTGGTGGATAGGTTTTATAGGCCCACGACTCTATCCGATATTTAAAGCTTTTTGGGTTTAGCCAGGTATTATAGGGGGTTTGTGGAATGCTTTTCTTTGATAGTTTCTCCTTTGGCTAAGTTGACTCAGACGAAGATTAAGTTTTATTGGTCAGATGCTTCTGAAGGGAGTTTTGAGAAGTTGAAGGATAAGTTAACTTCGCCTCCAATTTAAACTTTTTAAGGAGGCAATGATGGGTTTGTGGTTTATTATGATGAATCTCGGGTAGAGCTTGGTTTTGTTTTGATGTAAGATAGGAAGGTGATTGCCTATTCTTCCAGGATGTTAAAGGTACATAAGAGGAATTGTACTACTCATGATTTGTAGTTGTTGCTGATTGTGTTTGCCTTTAAAATATAGTGGAATCATTTGTATGGTGTTAACGTGGATATCTTCTTTGATCACAAAAGTCACTTAGAGACAATTTAATCTCAGGCAGAGAAGGAGGCTTGAGCTTCTCGAGTATTATGATAGGAGTCTTCACTACCACTCAATTAAGGCTAATGTGGTTATTGATGCTCTTAGTAGGTTATCCATGGGTAGTTTGGCACACGTGGAGGAAAGCAAGCGGGAATTGGTGGAAGATATTCAATGCTTGGATAATCTTGGAGTTAGTCTCTTGGACTCCATTGATGGTGGTGTCATGGTACAACAAGTGGTCTGTTCATCTATCGGTGCAGAGATTATAAAGAAGCAAGTGCCAGATCCTATCTTGATAAAAAATCAAGGGTGATGTTGGTGGAAAAAAAGTAGTAGTGTTTGAGATCTATAGTGATCGTACTTTATGGTCCCAAAAGAGGTTCTGTGTTCCTAATGTCGACGGGCTGAGTGATGTTTTGGCTTTTGATGGACCATTTGGCATCATCTTCTAGGAAAAATTGTATGTTTTCAAGTAACTGAAGTGGTATTTAATGAGTCTTTTTAGTGTTTCAGGGAAACGAGTGAATCACAGAAGAAACTTGAAAAAAAGTAGCAATAAAAGGAATTTGACGGTCAAAATGGTGGACCGTCAGACTTGCGACGGACCACCAAGTGTGCCGTCCGGCCTTATCCAGAACATGGCCTCCCGAAGGACTCAGTGACGGACCAAATGGTGGACCGTTAGTATTTCGATGGACCACCAAGTGTGTCGTCAGGCCTTATCCAGAATATGGCCTCCTGAAGGACTCAATGACGGGCCAAATGGTGGACCGTCAGTATTGCGACGGACCACCAAGTGTGCCATCAGACCTTATCCAGAAGGCACTCTCTGAAAGGACTCAGTGACACACCAAATAGTGGACCATCAGTATTGTGACGGACCATCAAGTGTGTCGTCAGACCTTATCTAGAAGCCACTCTCCGAAAGAACTCAATGACAGACAAAATGGTGGACCGTCAGTCATATGATGGACCACCAGTTGGATCGTCAGACCTTATCCAAAAATAATTTCTCATGAAGAGTCAGTGATGGACCAAATGGTGGACCATCATACTTTCGATGGACCACCACTTTGGTTGTCAACTTAGATGTGGATTTTCGGATGTTAAATTTTAAATCTCTTTTTTATCTGGTAACATATAAATACAAAATTTGAGGGTTAGTGAGGGAGATCCTTTTTTATTATTGTTTTTAACAAGTTCGTCATCCATGAAAACTTTTTAAATCTACTACTTTGGAGATCGAATTATACCTTCGGGGGAAGTTAATCATTCAATTATTTATTGAAGATTCAAGAACTGATTCGTGTGAGTTTTGTAAGTGAAATCTGTTTGTACTTATGAATTAATTGTAGAATTATTTTTTCTTCCTCTATGGAATTTTGTGGCTAAGTTTCCATAACTAGGGTTCTGGGATCCTTAATGTGAAAAGCATAAATACATTGTGAATCAAAATAAATTCCTTGAATAATTGATACTGTATAAAACTTTCTTCAATCTAATGGCTTTTCTTGGTTGCAAACTAGAAAAGTCAGCCCAAGAATATCACTTATCTGAGAGGAAAGTGTTTGTTGGGAAAAGGAACTATTTACATGTATTCTAAGGGTTTTAACCTTTGGATTAATGGAAAATGCCCTAACAGGATTAGCTTACATGAGAAAATGGTTGAAAGAACAATGTATCCTTTGAGTTTGAGAGAATTAGAGGATAATATACCCACTTAGGTTGAGAAACTAAGGGATAAAGAATAGGACTCAACCTTTCTTGCAATTCAAATTGCTAAATGGAACTCTTAAGTGATTCACAACCTTAGTTGTCCTAGCATTTTTGTAACCATAGACCTGGTTTGTTTAATCTCATTTAACTTACTAATTACCCAGAGAATCATTCGTTGGACTAATCTTGTTATAATTAATTTCTTTATAATTTACAAACCAAAACCCCCTTACTCAAGAACCTCTGATCAACAGTCCAGTAACGATTACAAGACTTAGTCAACGTAGTATTACCTGTGGGATTTGACACCCATCCTAGTTGGGTTCAATATTTGACAGTGATTTCTTACACTTTCTAACGAGAGTTGTATTTTGGGCGTATCAAATTTTGGCGCCTTTGGGGAATACGGTTGTCATATAAGTTTGTGATTGTTAATTAACCCTTTGGTCAAAGTGTCCTCAAGCTTTACTTTTATTTGTTGTTTTTGTGTGTGCAGGTTGATACTTGTGTATGCACAATACACGAAGATCATGTGCACCATTATTTCCAATTCATCTGAAGCCTCAGTTGATCGGTAGAATGGCAGATCCACAAGAAGAAAAAAGATTAGCCGCCTTGGCTAATGCTCAAGTAAATCAGCAAAATGTTGATAACCCAGTTCGAGTGCGAAATCTTGATGATGAGGACCTGGGAGATGATGAATTATTGGATTCAGTAAACCAAAGACGAGTTGGGAATGTAGCTGCACTTGTGAATCACAATGTGCATCGGAATCGCCCTTTTAGGGGAAGACAGGACAACCATCCTATTCAGTTTGATCTCAATGATGATGATGGAATGGATGGAGCAGGAGCAACTGGAGCTGTTATTCCTCCATTTCTAGAACCTGGAGCAAAATATAATATCACCAGTACAATGATCTAACTCCCGAATCTAAAGGGGTTATTCGGTGGTCTGCCAGGAGATGATCTGAACTTGCATTTGGTGAATTTTGTCACCATTTGCAAATCTTTTGATAATCCTGGAGTAGACCAGAATGCTATTCGATTGAGATTATTCCCATTGTCTCTGTCTAGGGAGGCAACATTGTGGCTTAATGACCTGACAACCAATTCTATAACAAATTGGAGGCAGCTCAAGGAGGCTTTCCTAGAAGGGTTCTTTCCGCCCTCTAGGAGGGTACAATTGAGGGATGAGATCAGTAATTTTAGATAGTTCCCAGTCGAAGCTCTTCACGAAACTTTGGAGAGGTTTAAAAAGAAGTTTATGTAGTGCCCAAACTACAATATGATAAATATCTATCTGATGGAGACTCTTTATTGGGCATTGAACTCTATTACAAAACCAGTTGTTGATAATGCTGCAGGGGGGTCATTTATGGATCTTACTTTTCAGGAGGCCTCAGAGATGCTTGATCGGATGACAAAATGAAGCAGAGCCTAGCATATCAAGGATTCTGTGGTAGCAAGCCCTACTATTTCTGTTTGTATTACTATAGAACAGTGCAAGAAGGAAGAAGAACGCGATCAAGATATGGTATATTTGAAGAAGCAAATGGACTTGTTGACCAAGCACTTATTATCTGCAAAGACTGAAAAAGTGAAGGTTGTTGCATTCCATGGTAGAGATGATTCTGATTCAGAAGAAGAGGCAAATTATTTGAAAAATTAGGGAGGTTTTTGAGGAAATAGCCAATGAAATCAACGTCGGACTTATTATGACAAGGCTGGATATAAGAATCAGGATCAAGGAAACTAGAAAAGAAACAATAATAGAAGTGGCTTGTATGTACCTCCTAGAAGAAGACATAATGCGACAACTAGCTCTGGTAAGATGTCCATGGAGGACATAATAAAGAAATTATTAAAGGGGGTTGAGGCTACCAACTCTAGGGTGACTACTATGCAGACCGATTTCTCTTCTATGAGTCAGTTGGTAAACTCGTACTCCACTTCAATCAAACAGTTGGAACAGTAAATGAGTCAACTTTCTATAGCATTAAATCAGAGAAAGAGTGGAACATTGACAAGTGATATAATTCAGAACCCTCGGAATGTTGGCTCATGCATGGCTTTTACCACACGAAGTGGTAAGGTTTTGTCAGGCCCTTCTTTAGGAAAAGCTGTGAATGATGAGGTGATTAAAGAACATTCTGAGTTTGAATAAGGTGGTCCAGTAGAGTCTGAGAAGCTAGATGACATTGATATCCCTTCTAATCATCAATAGGATGATGAGTTATAAAAAGTGAAAGGAAAGAGAACGGAAGTAGTGGTGAACATTCTCCAAAAATCACTACCTCCCTTTCCTCAAAGATTGCAGAAGAAGGCTGAGGATACTACGTTTAACAAATTCTTGTCCATATTGAAGAAGTTGACAGTAAATGTGCCTTTGGTTGAGGCACTTGAGCAAATGCTAGCGTATGCCAAATTTATGAAGGACTTTTTGACAAAGAAAAGAGGGGCAAGCTATGATACGGTGGACAATCTCCATCATTGTAGTGCTATTGCCACAAGGTCCTTGGTGCAGAAGAAGGTAGACCTAAAAGTGTTCATTATTTCGTGAACAGTAGGGTCTTTGGAATTTTCTAGGGCTTTATATGATCTGGGAGCTAGCATTAACCTGATGCTACTAGCTATTTATAAAAAGTTGGGTTTGGGAGATCCCATACCCACCAATGTGTGACTCATGATAATGGATAGGTCGGTAAAAGAATCTGTTGGTATTTTGTATGATGTATTGGTAAAGGTATCTACCTTTATATTTCCTGGGGATTTCATAATTTTGGATTGCGAGGTGGACTTTGAGGTGCCTATAATCTTGGGTTGACCTTTTCTCGCAACCAAAAATGTGCTGATAGATTTGAGAGTTAATGAGATTTTATTTAGGATGAATGATGAAGTGGTGCATTTTGATGTGTGCAAATCAATGAAACAACATAAAGAGATGAGTGTGTTCTTAATTGTTGATGTATAGTATGAGGATGAGTAGGAAATACCAATACAGGAGCAGATTGCTATTGAGCCGTTAGCCATAGTGCTTATGAATTTTGATTGTGAAAATATCGCGGATTATGAAGAGATCGTTTGTGCTTTGAAAGTAATGGGATTATATTCTTACACTCCTAAAAATCTTGATCTTGATCCAAAGAATCAACCAACACCATCAGCAATGTCATCTGTCGAAGAGCCACCGGTGTTAGAATTGAAAGAGTTACTCGGCCATTTGTGGTACGTGTTCTTCGGTAATGGTTATTCACTAACGGTCATTATTGATGTTAATTCAAATAGGTTGAAGCTCTCATCTCTGTTCTGAGGAGATATAAGAAAGCTATTAGTTGGACTATTATGGATATCATTGTCATTCCTTTGGGCATATGTAAGCATAAAATTCAGCTAAAGGAGGATTGTCTACCTACTATTGAGCATCAGTGTTGCCTGAACCCACCTATGCAACAGGTGGTAAAGAAAGAAATCATCAAGAGGTTAGATGCAGGGGTGGTATATCCTATATCAGATAATAAGTGGGTGAGTCCTGTGTAATGTGTACCTAAGAAAGGGGGTATGACAGTGGTAGCCAATGAGAAAAACCAATTGATCCCACTTAGGACTATTACTGGTTGGAGTGTATGTATGGATTACCGAAAGCTAAAGTTCTTGACGTTGAAGGATCACTTTCCAATGCCCTTCATAGATGAAATGCTTGATCGATTGGCAGGAAAGGGTTGGTATTGCTTCTTGGATGGTTATTCTGGATATAAAAAGATTTATATTGCTCCCGAAGGTTAGAAGGAGACCACTTCTACATACCTGTATGGAACTTTTGCATTCAAGCGGATGCCGTTTGGGGTATGTAATGCACCTGCCACCTTCCAACGGTGCATGATGTCTATATTCTTCGATATGGTTGAAGACACCTTGGAGGTGCTTATGGATGATTTTTCGATTAAAGAAGATTCATTTGAATTGTGTTTGGAAAACTTGAGTATGGCCTTGGAATGATGTGTGGATTTCAATCTTGTGCTTAATTGGGAGAAGTGCCTCCTTATGGTTAAGCAGGGCATTGTTCTTGAGCATAAAATTTCAGCAAAAGGGATTGAAGTTGATCTAGCCAAAGTTGAAGTTATTGAGAGACTACTACCTCCAATTTCTGTGAAGGGGGTTCGCAGTTTTCTCGGCCATGCTAGTTTTTATCGTAGGTTTATTAAAGACTTCTCTCAGATTGCAAACCCACTCTGCAAACTATTAGAGAAAGAAACGAAGTTTTTCTTTGACAAAGATTGCTTGAAGGCATTTGAATGCCTTAAAGGGAAACTAGTTGAAGCCCCTATTATTGTAGCACCAGATTGGTCCAAGCCGTTTGAGATCATGTTTGACGCAAGTGGTGTTGCCCTTGGAGCTACTTTGGGGAAAAAGTGGGACAAATTGTTTAATCTAATCTATCATACCAGCAAAGCTCTGAATGGAGCTTAAAAGAATTAGATCGTCACAGAACAGGAACTCCTGCTGTAGTGTATGCTTTTGAGAAGTTTAGAGCTTATCTTCTTGGTTCCAAGGTGGGTGGTCCACACTGACCATGCAGCCTTGAGATATTTGATGGATAAAAAAGATGCAAAGCCAAGGTTGATTAGATGGGTGTTACTACTCTAAGAATTTGACTTTGAAGTCAAAAATAGAAAGGGTTGCATAAACCAAGTGGCGGATAATCTGTCTAGGATGGAAGGCGAGCGAGTAGCTAGAGATGAGATGGAGATCAATGATGCATTTTTGAATGAGGAAATCTTAGCTTCTGCTTTGGAGAACCTACATTGGTACGCTGATTTTACGAATTATGTGGTAAGCAATGGAGGATCCCATTTTTGCTAAAAAGTGTTCCAAGAAGTTTTAGTGAAATATGGGGTGAAACAGCATAGAGTAGTAACTCCATATTACCCACAAACTAGTGGTCAAGTGGAGGAGTCAAATTGGGAGATTAAAACTATCCTAGAAAAAACAATGAATGCTAATAGGCAAGATTGGTATCGAAAGATAGACGATGCTTTGTGGGCGTATCGGACTGCTTTTAAGACTCCTATTGGCATGTCACTGCATCAGATAGTCTATCGAAAAGTATGCCATTTACCGGTTGAGCTGGAACACAAGGCTTTGTGGGATCTAAAAATGTTTAATCTTAATTTGAAGAAGACAACAGAGCTAAGATTAGGGCAACTGAATGAGATGGATGAATTCCATCTCAGGGCTTTTGAAAGATCAGACCTTTACAAAGAGAAGATGAAAAAGTATCACGACCGAAGACTTGAAAGCAGAGACTTCCAAAAAGGTGATTTGGAACTTATGTTCAATTCCAGGCTCAAATTTTTTCCAAGTAAACTCAAGTCTAAGTGGTTAGGACTGTTTAAAGTTAGTCAAGTCTAATCATTTGGAGTAGTCGAGCTTAAAAATGAAAACGGTAGCTTCTTCAAAGTGAACGGGAAATGAATTAAACTTTATATCAGTCCGAAAGACTCTATAAGAAGTGTTGATATCTTTTATCTAGTTGAAGTCTGAGTAATCGAAATAACTTAGTCGTGTCATGACGATAAATCAAATGTTAGTGGGAGGCAACCCACAACATGTTGTTGTAACCATAGTTAGAGTCCCTTTCATGTTTTTATGCAATTTTGATGAGTTTGTGAAGTGTGCAGGACTAAAAATGCAAAAACGGAAAAGAGGGATACAGGTGAACCACTGGAACAAGGTGACGGACGACTTGGTGAACCACTAGTCTCCTGACGGACCACCACTTTCATCCTTCAAGAAATGGAAAGAAAGTTTATTCATTAGATAATCCACGATGGCCTAAGTGGCAGAATGTCACAAACCTGGTGGTCTGTCATAAGAGCCATAAAAAATTACATCAGTGATATGCCTTCTGGTAAGAAGTAACGGCTGAATTAATGGACCATCACGGTCTTGGTGGACCATCCCACTAACTATCACACCGAAATAGAAACAACAAAACCATGGGGATGAATGACGTTCAGAGTGGTGGTTCGCCATATTTCTGACATACCGTCAATGTCACCGTCACTTTAAACCTAATTCAAAATCAGGTCAGGTTAAATTGATACTCTTTATAAGTACATCGTATTTGACCCAAAGTGAGATTTCAAGGATAAATTTGAGCGAGTACATTCATTGTAACCACTGCAACTGTTCTATGACCCTTAGCTGTTCCACTTTCTTAAGATTCGAAGAACATGAAGGGAGTTATCCCATCTGAGACTCCCTATCTTCTCCATTTTTTTACCTTATTTAAACTATCTCACTCCTTCCCTCTCTTCATCACAAATTAAGAAAAATGCAAGAGCTAGAATCCGTATGTTAGCTTTGTCTCTGATGTTTCAAGCACGTAGCAAACCTGTAAAATCTAGGTATGTGTATACCCTTCTCTTTTGTTTGTCCATATTAAGTGTAGGAGCATGATTTGTTTTCTTGGGCTATTCTTATTTTGTCAAGTTTGACTGACTTAAGTTGGACTTCAACGTGCCAATTTGTGTGAAATCTGAGTAGCATAGGTTGTAAAATTCAAAGAATGTGCTTAAAATATGAGTTTAGTGTTACGTTGATAGTTGGAAATTAATCTGATATGCAATTTCTCAAAAAAAGGGTTGAAACCAAATTTGAGGCTGAAGATGAAGGTGCGACAGTTATGTTAGTGGACTGTCAACTTTTAGACAGACCACCAACTGGACCATCACAAAGCACTATAAGATGGTACTTTCTGGATAAGAAGTGACGACTAAATTGGTAGACCATCAGATTTATGATGGACCACCAACTTGCTCGTCATAAACATCTTTGAGATGACACTTTCTGGATAAGCAGCGACATTGAATTGGTGGACCGTTAACTTTTTGATGGACCACCAACTTGATCGTCACAATGCAAAATTACATGATATAGCTATTTTTCAATTTTGAACTAATTCATTACTTTTTTTTCAGGAGTTATGGCCCCTAAACTTCCGCAAACCAGAGGAGGAAGATCTCAACAAGGTAGGAATGAGTCCACACTAGCTTACAACACCAGACAAAATTAAAACGAAGCTCTTATACACTCTCAGTCTGAGGAGGAGAGTGAGAGCACATCTAGCAGTACAAGTTTAAGCCTCGATGAGGTAACTATTGCTGCAACTCAACAATTGCCAGTAGAGAGTGATATTGGAACTGTTATCGTGGAGACGCAAATGGAAGTTCCTGATGCTGTAGCCAAACCTGAAAGTGATAATGTTATCAGGAGAAAAGATCTACAGATTTGAGAAGCTATCAAGTGGCAGATAGAGGGGGCACAAAAAGAGTTCGATGATGGGTTGACACCCACAGCTCGAGGGATCAGACTATTATTCATAGAGGAACATCAGATTATGATAATAGAACTTTATGAATATCCTAAGTTGGAGGGTCGGTTCAATGAATATGGACTGGCATAGGTTAGAAAACCACCAGGAGAGTTCCAACCTAATTGGGTAAGGGAATTCTTCACAAAGTATATGTGTTTGGTAAAAGAGGAATGCCTAAAGGGGACTCTAATATCAAATAGACCAAATAGGGAGTTTGTCCTGGTTCGAGGGGTCACCGTTGATATCTCATCCTAAGCGATTAATAGGATGCTATTCGAGCAAGGATATGAGGCTCCTCCTACTGTCCCAAAGTTTGAGCATAGAATAAGAAATGCTTCTAGTCAAAGACGTTGGGCCGCCTCTTTATTAACCGATATGGAAATCCTTCCTAGTTGACTAATTCCAAAGAGCAATTGCAAAGTTCGCTCTTAGATTTAAAACTAAGTTCTGGTGGCCCATTGTTCGGCTAAGGCTAATGCCAACAAAAAGCGGTGGAAACTTTGATCATAATATAGCAAAAGGAGTATCCAGTTTGGTTTCAAGTCTACAAGTTAATTTTGGCTAGCTAATTGCAGATGAGATGTTCGTGCAGGCACATAAAGTGACCAGTTCTATACCTTTTACATGTTTGATCAATGAGTTATGAAAATAAGCCGGTGTGCCACTGATCCATGGGGTTGACAATGAAATATAGGTTACACATAGGCAAGACATTTAGAAGTTGAAGGACAAATCAAAATTCAAAATTCGTGTGACCAAGCCTCTAGCATATCAACCTCAGTCTGCACCAGTTCCCGAGGCGACAAAAATGCCTGAAGGTATACCTTTACCTATCACCACGTATGTACCACCAATTATATTCCCTAGGGTATGTCTGCAGGGTCAGATTCTACATAGTTTACAGGTGGAGTGGAGTTTGCGAAATACAGGTTCAACCCACAAAATTTTGTCAAGGTGGTGTAGAATCAAATGCGGTTTCAAAAATAGATAGAAAAGTGGGATGGAGATTTCAAACCTTTTATGGATAAAATTATGGATAAAGCAGTTAGGATATTTCAAACTATTCAAGCTAGGATGTATAACATAGAAGCCCATATCAACAAAAGGCTAGATTCACTCTCTCCCTAATCTTGCCAAGCTTATGGTAGAGTTCGAGCAGGCAAAGATTGATATAGCAGAGTTAAAGGAGAAACAATCACAGTTGCCTGTATTTTACTTGACTTTAGCAGTAAGTGGTGATGAGGAGGGCGTTCTAGATCTGATGGGTAGACAAATGAAGGACAAAGGCAAGCAGGAAATGGATTAAAAATTAGCAAGAAAGGAATAGAAAAAGGAGAAAGAGAGAATCCATGTTACTTGAGGAGTTAGATCAACATAACCTAGTAAAAACATGAATGAAGTCAAAGAAAGAAGCTAAAATAAAGTAAAGAGAGGCAGAAAATAAAGTGACAGGAGTCTCTACTAGTGCTGCCCCAGAAATAGGGCAAAGTACAGGATCAGTTTGGGAGACGATTCCTCCAATTGTAGAGGTGAGATTCTGAGTACTCCTACCACCATACGGGCCAACATTGCACAGGGTGAGGATGCAGGGAGATCACCTCACCTGACAGATGCCTCGGAGGAATAGGAGGCAAAGTAAATAGTCCAATCCAACCATGTACGGTAATTTATTGCTTAGAGGACACTGCTTATCCTTCTGTATAGGGTAGGTGTATTAACATCATGATTGGATGTTGTTTTCAATATGTCGAATCCAATCATATACTATCTAGTAGAAGCGGCATGTCTAGGGTGTTTTTATTGTTGCATTATTGCATTTAAAATTTTGCAGCTTGTGATGCAAATATTTGTGTTTAATGATTACCTATAAAATGTTTCTGTTTCAGTACTTCATTGTAAATATGGATAATAAATGATGTTGTAATAAGACTATGAGCATATCTATGTAATTATTTACTTTATTCATGCAAACATGTGTACATAACCTTTAGTAAATCTGTATTTGGCATTATTCTGTAAGAGGTGCATAAATCATGTGATGAACATTCCAATAGTTGCATAAGAAGTTTAGTTCAGTTGTCGGTGGGTGTGAGGATTTATTTTTAGTTCTTGCATAGTATGATGTATAGAACTTGCCTGAGTCATTGATACGGTCTTCTAGAGGAATCAATAGGATAGGATAACAAGAGACCTTATGCTTTTAGCCCACTTAGCCTAAATAAATAAATCCACCGACAAGATTTTTACCTCATTTGAACCCTCCTTGTTCCTGTAGGACCCTTTTTCAATTCCAATAACATTTATTTACTCTCCGTAGGGCGTTAGCATCTTACTCTTGCCTTAGCCCAATATTTGTGTATTGTGCATTTTAACTTAGGCAAAACACCTAAGTTGAGTGTGACATTTGTCAAGGTGAAAATGTTAAATGGAAATCGAGTGTAAATGTCAGTCTAAAAGCTTTTGGCCTTGATTAGGTCTATGATTTTGGGCACCTTAAGTTGAGGGTGACTGTTGATGTATGTTTTTTCTCTCTAGAAGTAAAGGGGTAGGGGGCTCTATGTCTTCAGAAGAGCCTGTTATTAGAAGTAGTAAATGAGTTGATCCAGATTACAGTAATGCAATGAAAAGGAGAGTTAAGTCTTAATGAGTAACTTTGTCCAAAAGCATATCCTTACCTAACCTAAAACCTCGTTATAAGCCTTGAAAAGACCTATTTGATCCTAGCGAGTCATCTTTGAGGTGGTGTCATATGGCTAGGGCAAGCCTATGGGTATTTTGGACTATGCTTGTAAATTTTTTGATGAGAGTGAGAGTTTAGATTATGTCCACATCATGTGATGAGTGATGGATTTCATTGTTGTGAGGACAACAGGAGTTTTACTTAGTTTTGTCGTTCTCTAGGGGATGTAACATCCATGTTTGTATACTGAATTATGATCAATGTAAGGTGTAGACCCTAACATGTTAAATTTATGTAAGTGAAATGATGGGTGAATAGTTGTATCAAAATGTTTTGGTGGTTGGTTGTAAGTCATTGTATTGTTCATGTTCGCAATAAGGTGCTGAGTTGGTTGAGGAAAAGCAATTATCTTAATTTGAGGGTGTTGATGTTCCATCTTTTGATGGAATATTTGGCATAATCTTCTTGGGAAAATTGTATGTTTCAAGCAACTAAAGTGGTATTTAATGAGTCTTTTTAGTGTTTCAGGGAAAGGAGGGAATCACAGAAGAATCTTGAAAAAAATTTGCAATAAAAGGATTTTGAAGGTCAAAATAGTGGACCATCAGACTTGCGACGGACCACCAAGTGTGTCGTTAGGCCTTATCCAGGAAATGGCCTCCCGAAGGACTCAGTGATAGATCAAATAGTCGACCATCAATATTGCAATGGACCACCAAGTATGTGTCAGGCCTTATCTAGAACATGGCCTCCCGAAGGATTCAATGGCGAACCAAATGGTGGACCATCAGTACTGCGACGGACCACCAAGTGTGCCGTCAGACCTTATCCAAAAGCCACTCTCCAGAAGGACTCAGTGATAGACCAAATGGAGGACTGTCAGTATTGCAACGGACCATCAAGTGTGCCGTCAGACCTTATCCAGAAGCCACTTTCCAGAAGGACTCAGTGACAGAAAAAATAGTGGACCGTCAGTCGTATGACGAACCACTAGTTGGATCGTCAAAACTTATCTAGAAACAACTTCTCATGAATAGTCAGTGACGGACCAGATAGTGGACCGTCATACTTTCGACGGGCCACCAGTTTAGCCGTCAACTTGGATACGGCTTTCCTGATGTTAAACTTTTAATCCCTTTTTTATTTAGGAACGTATAAATACCAATATTTAGGGTTAGTGGGGGAGATCCTTTTTTATTAATTTTTTAACAAGTTTATCATCCGTGAAAACTTTTTGAATCTAGTACTTTGGAGATTGAATTTTATATTTGGGGGAAGTTAATCATTCACTTGTTCATTGAGGATTCAAGAACTAATTCATGAGAGTTTTGTAAGTGAACTTTATTTCTACTTATGAATAATTCAAGAATTATTTTTTCTTCCTCTATAGAATTTTGTGGCTAAGTTCCCATAACTAGAGTTATGGCAGCCTTAATGTGAAAAGCATAAATAGGTTGTGAATCAAATTGAGTTCCATAAATATCTATTATTGTATAAATCTTTCTTCAATCTAATGGGTTTTCTTGATTGCAAACTAGAAAAGTGATCCCAAGAACATTACTTGTCTGAAAGGAAAGTATTTGTTTGGAAAAGAAAGTGTTTACATGAATTCTAAGGGTTTTAACCTTTGGATTAATGGCAAATATCCTAACAGGATTAGCTTATAAAAGAAAATGGCTGAAAGAACAATGTATCCTTTGAGTTTGACAGAATTGGAGGATAATCTATCCACATAGGTTGAGAAACTAGGGGATAAATAATAAGATTCAACCCTTCCTACAATTGAAATTGCTAAATGGAACTCCTAAGTGATTCACAACACTAGTTGTGCTAGAATTTTGGTAACCATAGACCTGGTTTGTTTAATGTCATTTAACTTACTAATTACACGGAGAATCATTCATTGGAATACTCTTGTTATGATTAATTACTTTATAATTTACAAACCAAAACCCCCTTACTTAAGAACCTCTAATCAATAGTCCAGTAACGATTACAAGACTTAGTCAACACAATATTTCCTATGGGGATAAACACCCAACATAGTTGGGTTCTATATTTGACAGCGACCACTCACACCTTTGAATGAGAGATGTAATTTAGGCATATCACTGAGGTCAAGGGTTTTGGCTGATGCATATGAGTCATGCTATGTTTTTCATCTTGGCTCGACCAAGATGTATCATGGTCTCAATGAGATCTACTAGTAGAATGGCATAAAGAGGGATATGACTGATTTCATGGCCAAGTGTATGGTGTGTTAATAGGTTAAGGTTGAGCACATAAGGCCAAACGGGTTGTATCAAGAAATTAATTTGCCTAAATGGAAGTCGAAAGTGATCAATATGGACTTTATTACTGATCGTCCTCGGTATCGGAATCAGTCTGATTCAATTTAGGTCATCATGGATAGGATGAACAAGTATGCATATTTCTTGCCAGTACGGACTACTTTTTTGGCTGAGGATTATATGCGGTGCTATCTTCAGGAGATTCTAAAGTTATATGGGGTACCTATTTCAATTATCTTTGATCGTGTTACGTAGTTTATGTCTTATTTTTGGTGATCTTTTTAGAGAAGGTTGGGGAATAAGGTTAGTATTTGTAATATTTTCCATCCATTATTAGATGGCCAAGTAGAGAGAACTATTCATACATTGGAAGATATGTTTTGACCCTGTGTGATTGACTATGGTGGCAATAGGGTTGACTACTTACCTTTGATGGAGTTATCTTTCAAATATAGCTATTATTCAAGTATTGGTATGGCTTGTTTCGAGGTATGGTATGGTAGGAGGTGTAGATCTCCTATTGGATGGTTTATGCTTATAGAGGCGGACATATTTGGTCTGGATTTTGTTAATAAGCGATGAAAAAGGTCAAGAAAATTTGAGATAGGCTTAAAGATGGAAAAAGTCTTCAAAATTCCTATGCAGATGTTCGGCGTAGAGACTTGGAGTTTGAGGTCGAGGAAAGGGAGTTCCTCAAGGTGTCTCCCATGAAGGGAGTGGTGCCGTTTGGCAAAAAGGGAAAACTCAATGCTCGGTTCATAGGCCCTTATGTGATTTTACGGAGAGTTAGAATTATTTCTTAATAGTTGGAGTTACAATGTAGAATATGTTTGGTTTGTCTAGTCTTTCATGCTTCTATGTGTAAGAAGTGTCTTGGTGATTCTTCTTTGGTTGTTCCTTTGGTAGGATTGGGTATTTTGGGTTCTTTATCATATAAAGAGGTCCCATTTAAAATATTAGATAGGAAAGTTCATCAATTGCTGACCAAGGATATGGCTTCAATTAAGGTTCTATGGAGGAGCCATAAGATTGGAGAAGCTACTTACAAAGCGGAAGAGGACATGAAGTCCAAGTATCTCTGTTTTTTTCTACTCCAAGGATTCATGCGGAAGGTATGTGTCATGAAAAATATTAATTTTCAGAGTTTTTTAAAGAAAAGATTAACATCTTTTCATCTTTGTTTTCAAACTTTGTTAAAGAGAAGATTGATAATGCCAATAACTCTGTTTGTGTTTACCCCAACCTTGTCCTACATTCGAGTACGAATGTTCCTAGTGTGGGAGACTTAAATAACCTGGGTTTTGACCCTTAGAAAATTTCTTGGAATTTTTTTCTCCAGACCCAATACGACTCTTTGGTATGAACCCTAAACTAGGGTATGAGTGGTATAGTTCTATCGTATGCTGACCAGTGTTGGTGGGTAAGATGGTTTTGCTCACTGGAATGATTACGATTTAGGGGTATAAGTGATAAGGCTTGGTATGAGTCGTATCAAGGACTCGTATGATGGACAGTGTTTGATCTTCCTGGTATTTTATTCTACCAGGGATACGGGTTATGGGTACATATCCTGTATTGTGGTTATGTCTAGGTTAATGAGTCATATACTGGAATGTTTTTGATCTAAGGATTAATGCTTGGATATGAGTGCTAGATACCAATTATATAGGAGGGTTCGACTCGTAAGGTTCAGTCGTATCCCTTTGATGGGGTTTTAAGGGATTTAAGTGGAGATATTCTGGACATTTTCCTACTTACCCTAATTATGAGCTAAGACTTCTAATACACTTAGGAATTTATTTACCATAGTATTCTATTCATTAACTCTTAGAAACTATTCCAGAACATCTTATAATTCTCTCAAGAACATTTGGGAAACGAAGTCTAGGGTTTCATAAGGTGGATTGCATTGGGGATTTTCTTGGTGATTTACTTCCATCAATTCCTCAGTATAAGGCCTGATTTGCTTCCCTCATTGTAATTTCAACTAAATTCGTGGTTTATATGATTTATTTCATGATTTTAGTATTTCATGATTATGGTTTCCAACAATTATTTTGGGGTTTTGATATTGAATGCTTGGTTATGGTTTCATATAGTTTTACTTAGTCTTTTATACACATCAATGGTGGATCTGGACAATAGGATTGCATGGTTTTATGGTCTTTGGAATTGGTTTTGGTTATATTATGCACCCATGGCGTTCCATAAAATGCTTATAAAGATATGTTTAATGCATTGACTTCTTTTAATGGAACTCTTGCAAGTTTTATTTAAATAAAAGATTTATGCATGGTTTAAATGGTTTGAAAAGGATAAAGGCTAAATGTTTATGATTGTCGAAAACATGAAAGACTCCCAAGTGGAATTAAATATTGAAATTGGAATGGTACCTAAGGTCCCCTTAACCTAAATGGTTTTGCTATGGATATTACTTGCAAATAAGGGGTGGTATGAAAATACAACCAATATTGGGCATGGTTAATTAATGGTAAATATGTTGTTTGGACATTGTTTTGATTTGGCTTTAATGGTAGGGTGTGTATCAAAGCCGTGGAAGGTGGCACTCTCGGTGGGACCAAGGCTGAAAACTTATAGTTGTCGATATGACGGGTCTTAATGACCATGTGTGTATGCCTTATTTGATATTAGGGAATGTACTAGTCATCCCAAGGGATATTCCTTGGTCTTGTGGCTACACGCACTGAAGCCCTTTCAGCAGGGTGAGATGAACCCATATGCCCTGTGGGTTGTTAGGACGGTAAAGCTACACAACTCAGGTATAAAAATTTTAAATCATGCTAAACCCTGTTTTCTTTCCCAAAACTTATATTTGTATGGTTGTATGAATTATAGAGTTTAACTTTGTTTTATAGGTGGAATTATTTTATCCTTTTCTTGAGATTCATACTAGCTGTTATTTGCTAACACCATCTACTGGCAACTGTATACCCACGCTATGCAGGAATTGGATGTTCGACTCCTCCTACATATTGATTGAATCAGGATAACATTTGGACAGAAGTGATGAACTTCCATCATTTTGGAAGGAGTTATTTCATGTTATGGATTTCTTTAGACACTTTTCATTTATTTTGGATATTGGTTTTGTCCATGGTGTGGGCATGTCCCGACCAGAATTATTTACTCTTTTAGATAGAGGTTCTATGGTACTTCTGGGGGTTGGTATGGGTGGGATCTGTGTTGTTTTTGACCTTAGCATTGGAATAAGCAGGTAGGCTAATATCATTGGATGATATTATCAGTTGTTCCATCCTATTACATTTTGTGATCGATCTTTATATCATCTTTATTATTCCCTTAGGTTAATGCATTGTGGTATGGTTTGGTATGGTTGGGCGGTTGGTGTGGTGTGGTTGGACTTTGTTGGGTCAGTCACGATTATGACCCTTAGAGTCTTAACGAGAACAATAACACTATGTTGTTTTATGTTCAAAATTCATCCCATCTATCGCTAGATATAGACGGTTAGGTTGGGTAATAGGGGGAGGTATCCAATCCAGGTTGGACTTGTGATGCCCATTATGACAATGCTCGAGGTTGGGTCTATCATAAAACCTTCGAGATCTCCAACCATTTGCATTCATTATAGTGGCAATTGAAAAAAGGGGTAAGCCTATGGTTTAACACTTGTTAACATAGATAGTTCTTACGAGGGAGAGAGTTTTGCACTTAAAATTCCTTGTTGCATACTTAGTAGATTGGTGTGTGAAATTTTGCTTCTAGTGAGGAGGTATGTGAACAAGTTGAGGTGGGTGATTTTGTTACTTTCCAACAAATGAGGCAAAAAGAGTATAGCTTAGTGATGGTCAAAAGTGAGTCACTTCTCCAGTGTTGGTTGTTTTTGTCTTGTTGCCCTTTAAAGTATTTTGTATCCATAGTTATTACTTTTTATGAGGAAGGGTAAGTAAGAAATACTTGGAAAAGAGCTACTTGTGGTTGTAATACCCCGGGAAAATTTTCATTGAAATTTTGTGCATAAACGTGTTGGATTCTATCTTCCAGAATGAATTATAAATTTTTTGTACGGAATGTCTTAGATTATGACCCACCATTGCGTAGATTATTGAATAAAATTTCCAACGATATGTGGATCATCTAAAACAGACACCCGAGTGACGAGTTATGAACATTCCAATCGAACTATGAATAGTAGTAAACAATAAAAAGTGCATGAAAAAGTACTGAGGCCTGGCGTATTTTTTCTCCAACTTTAAACAATCATAACTCCTTGTACATTATGATTTGGGTGATCTACTATATATCAACGGAAAGCTCTACGAGTCCTCTTTACAATGAAATTGGTTTCATCAAATTTTTCTCTTGGATCAAAAGATTATGGTCGATCTACTTCAGCCTATCAAAAGCAAATTTTTGGATCAACTTCCAACAATCATAACTCCTTGTACACAATGATCTGGGTGAGATACTATATATCAATGGAAATATATGAGAGTCCTATTTCTAATTAAATTGGTTTCATCCAATTTGGATATCGGAGTAAAACGTTATGGTTGATCAACTTCAGACTATCAAAATAGTCCATCAAAGGACAGATTTGAGAATTATTTGATTTTTAGGGGCGTTTTGGTCATTCCCCCTCACCCAAAATCCATCCAAACTCTGTATTAAAGCCTATTAGAAGCATTATATGGTATATTTCATCAAATTCCCTCAAAAAGAAAACCATAAGCGCCTACATCCAACTTCAAGAACCTCCAAAGTTCACCATTAATTCTGCAAATTTATTCAAGATTCCAAGTTCCTAATTCAAGAGCTCCAAGAACCATCATTCAAAGGCATGATTAAGATCTCAAAAATGAGTCTCGATCTAAAGTTCATCATTCAAGGTATGCAGGATTTTTCAACAAGAACTATCGTTCGTTCTAGTGCCCAAAAGTAATTTTCTTTACAAAGGCATGATTTTTACTAATTTGAAGCATGAACCCATATCTTATGATGATTATTATGAAATCTTGATGTTTATGATTTTGAAAGATGAATTTACATGTGTGGAGATATAAAGCATGAATCTTGAACGATATTTATCATGATTTTTATGTTTGTGTCGTGAATCCCCATTGAAAATTGTGTTTTTTTAGAAAGTGTGTGTTATAAGAACATTGATGTTGAATATTTGAGATATTTTGAATGATTTGACCTTTTGGTCTTTATGGAAATGTTTTGAACTCGAGTGTGAAAGAAATCCACAACGTGGTTGATTTTGATAGATGGAAAGCATGATGGCTCTTGATGTATATTTATATATTACTAAAATTGTTGTGTTGTGGATTGTCTTTGAAATGATCTGATCTATGTGTGGGACAAATCTTTAGCACCGAGTGGGAGGTATAAAGTGACCTTACTTCCCTGAGGCTGATTTATTTAGTGATCACTAGTTTGTGTGGATTTGATACCGATAGTCCTACTCCAATGGCAAGGATAGGATGGCTCTCCCCAATGTGGGTTGTACGTTGGACTCCATATAGCTCACATAGTTTATGTCGTTTATAGTATCTCCCAGTGTGTGTGTGTTTCCTTATGTCTATAGTGAATGGGGAAGTGATTTGAAAGTGGAATTGTGAAAGTCATTCTTTTGAAAGATTTAAATGATATTTACATTATGAGAATTGATATTCTTGATGAACTGAAAGTGATTGACAAATTATATGATGACTCACATGTGTTATTGTACTTATTTCATCATCTCATGATTATGATGATTTTCTTCGGGCTATGTGAGTATTTCATACATCCTGCATATTTCTTATAATATTTATGATGATGATGTTTATACAACTGTATATACCCCCATATACTCGGTTCTTTTCCATGGTACTGACCTACATCTTCAGATTTGGGCTAGATTTTCTCGAATGTAGGTTCAGGTGCTTAGTTCCAGGTTCGACAGTTATTCTTTAGGAACGCTGTTCTACATCCTCTTTTGTGGTAAGTCCTCATGTTCCGAATATGTGATGTCTGATGTTGGTTTCACAGAATCATTTACATTTGATAACTGATTATGAGTCAGTTGGGGCATATCTCAATGGCTTGTTGGTTTTATTAATTTTCTTATAGGCTTGTAAGACTAGTGTAGATGTTGGGAGTTGTTCTGAAATTCTTTTATTCTTGGACGATGATTACTCTCTTGATATTTGAGGGTTATTTATGGAAACCCTATTGATTTGTGTTGAGTTGAATAAAAATAGCTCAAAGGGTTAGCTTGGGGATACTCATAGCCTCAAGCACCGTGTGACGCTCCAGTACCCATTTTCTGGGGCATTACAAACTTAGTATCAGAGCCTATGGTTTTAAGGTGTCCTAGGGAGTCTGACAGGCCACGTTAGGTAGAGTCTTGATCATCGGTGTGTAGTGCGCCACATCTATAAGCAAGAGGCTACAAGACATTTTAGGAAAAAGCGTGATTCTTTCTTTCAGAAGTCTATCATGCTTAAAGTGTCTCTCTCTGCTACTTATTCGTGCTCTCCTCTTTCAGAAATATGCCTTCACATCGAGCGAGAAGAAATACTGATGGTCAGCAACCTCAACCCGCTGACCCATTGAATGAAAACGTGTCTCATGCTGAATTTCGAGTAGCCTTTCAAGCGCTGGCCCAAGCTGTTACTGCAAATATTCAGGCCAACCCAGCCTCGCCTCCACAACAGTAGGGAGGTGATTTAGCTGCTGCCAGGATCCATGACTTCATGCGGATAAATTCATTAGAATTCTTTGGCTCCAAGTCTGATGAGCATCCACAGTTGTTTTTAAAGGAAGTGTCGAAGATTACTCAGGTGATGGATGTATCTGAGGAACATAGCATGGAGTTGGCTGTGTATAGGTTGAAAGATCTTGCTTATGACTGGGTTGTTGGTTGGAGGAAAGGTAGAGGTGAGGAAGTTGTCCCTACAACTTGGCAAGAGTTCCAAGATGCATTCCTGGATAATTTTTTTCGTTTGGAGATGAAGGAGGTGAAGGTGGAAGAGTTTATGAACTTGCGACAGGGCTCTATGACTGTTAGGGAGTATTGTCTAAATTTCAATCAGTTGGCCAAGTATTCTCCTGACTTAGTGGCTGATAATCGGGCTAGATGAGTAAGTTTGTCACTAGAGTATTTAGTTATATGGTTATGGAGTGTAGGTCTACTATGATTAATAGTGAGATAAATCTTTCTAGGCTGATGACTCATGCCCAACAAATTGAGGTAGACAAGATTAAGGAGTGAGATGGAATGATTGGGAATAAGAGAGCTAGGTTCGAGCAGCACAGACAGGGTCAAACTAGATCGCAAGGAGGGAGTCGCCCTCAATATTAGGATCGTTCGTCTACACCATCATCTACTAATGTTCCCATGCCTATAGGTAGGTAGGAGCAAGGTAGCAGGTCATATGTATCCAGGTCCAGTTACAGTGCTGGCAGTAAGCCAAATCATCCTCTATGTCCTAATTGTGGTAGGACTTATTCGGGTGATTGTTGGGGTGAGAAGAGGGTTATTTCCAGTGTGGTGACATGGGTCACAGAGTTAGAGATTGTCCACAGGATGGACAAGGGCATCGTGACTATCGCCCTCAGACCCAAACTCAAACTATTAGTGCTCCAGTTTCAGTAACTCGACCATCCCTAGCTCAGGGCGCCTCTTCTAGCAATGCTGGCGGACAGCTCCAGAATAGATTCTATGCTTTACCATCCCGCCAGGAACAGGAGGACTCTTTCGATGTTGTTACTTAATTTAGTTTTTAGAGCTAGCTCTCTATTATGAAGTCTTTACTAGTAAGGATTAGCTATAGAGTGTAAACTTTAATTTAATAACTTTATATGTTAATTCTGATCGTTCTATCATCTCTGGAACATTTATTTTAGGATGCGAGGATCTTTAGTTTAGTTCCTAAGACTTCTAGACTTATTTTGAGATATTTGTCAAAGTTTGATAAATATGGCCCTTTTGTGTAGGGCTTACATTTCAAATAATCATGCACGGAAATTTTTATGATGTCATTGAGTATGTAATGTTGAACCTTTATATGGTAGCATAGTTTATTTGCATTGACTAAATTCGAAATGAATCTCGAATGCTCGATAGAAACTTAGAATTATTCTAAGTTTAAGTTGGTGTAAATCAACAAGTTCATCCACTAAAGCGGAGCATTTGTCTCTTTAGCAGAGGCTGCATTAATGGCTAACCAGTTGCATTGGTAGACAAGGTTTGCTTGCTGGGACGCTTAAGAGGAATACAGTTTGCTAACAACAGAGGCTGCTTAAGTGGTATACTGTCCTCTCTAGAGGTACTTAACTGCTTTAGTGGTGACTGCCTAATCTGCAACTGGGCGATTATTAAATTCTTCTCTTTCCCAATTTTCTCGCATTTTCTCAAAATTTTTAATAGCTAAATACCGTAGAGAGTGTGGAGAATTAGGAGACAAATAACTGGGAAATTGTGAGGTGTTTCTAACTTGGAATAACTCTTTCCTCATTAAAATCTTTGTAAGTTTCTGATTAATTCTTAGTTTAATTCCCCAAATTAGTCATAAGTCCCTTGTTCTTGGTGGGTTGATTTAAGTATATTTGAGTTTGTAATTTGCCCATTCATAATGGTAACTGACCCTTGATCATAAAAGGACGTGTTAATGATTTAAAAAGTCTTATTCCACAGATGGGCTCCACATAAAATTTTTAATTGATTTTGGACCCATATAAGTTTTTTAATTGATTTTTGAACCAAATCATAAAAATGCAATGCGGGTGATATAGTTCTCGTATTAATGCTTAGATTACTATTTTCACAGTATGAAATCACTAGATATTTCTTGAAAGTGGAAATTGTTATTTTTACGGACTTATTCGGGCTTTCTTTGGTGTCCAAGTAGTATAGGAATACCTTTCTCTTTAATTTGAATCAATTATAGTAGCGATATAATACTGTATAAGTTTTTGGTTGAGAATTAGGATCAGGAGGTATATTTTGTATGAATCGGATCATTCAGTCGATTAAGGGACAATAATTAGGAATAACTAACTTAACTATTCATTTCTTTGGTAGACATACTATTTTAGATAGAATTGGTGCTTATTTAGTACCTAATAATGATATTTTACACCTTAGTCTAGTTTAGGATAGAAGTTGGCTTAGAATGGATTTTCAATGTTAAAAGTTGGCCCATCTAGCCAAACATAGGCCAAGATTGCTATTAGATACTTGTAGACTTAAAGACATTTATAGGCTATTTCATTTATATTCTTCAGTTGAGGAGGTCATAGGCATATAATAGTTTATTTTTCAATCATATTAGGAAATAATGATATGAGATCCAATTCAGGTCTAAAAACTAATGATATAAGTTTCGGTTTATGTCCGGTGAAATATGATTCTATTTCAATTCAAGTCCGTCCTTGAGAGACCCTTTATGATTGTTATGGAACCAGTTTCAGTTCGGTGGTTATGCTATGGAATGATCCATGTTTATGGTTTTGACATATAGATACTTGGTTTAATTATTGTTTTTACGTTTTCTTCATTACATCTACTGGGATCGTGGAGGCTTATGCTGGGTTATATAATTACTTTTCTATTTCTTCTAGGCTTATAGGGGCCAAGTATGTTAAAGATAGCTATGTTCCCCTTATTTTCATTATTTTGGTTATTTACTTTCCATATTTTAAGTATCATTTCACATTTTACATTTTTGTCTTAACGTAGATTACTTATATCACATTTTATTATATTGATATTATGATTTAGCCCAATTGATCGATAAGGCCAACTGAGTACCCATGGATTTGGTACTCTAATAAGTCATTATTTTTACAGCTTGTTAGCACCTTTTAAGATTAAATTATCATGCTTTTCCATTTATTTGGTGTTAATCTCAAATATAATGCTTATTTATGTAGGTAACAGTTGAAAATAAAGAAGTGTAAGCCATTCAAGTTAATTGGATGTCAAATATGAAAGAAAAAGATCCCTAAAGATCACATGGACATGTTGGGAGGCCACCCTTCCAAGAAGGCAACAAAAATGGCCAAAGTAGCCCCATTTGCACCCAATTTTCTATGGATCTACTAAAGCAATTCAAGAGTGCGGTTATATTTTAAAATATTTGGGAAATGTTAAATTAGTGAAAAAGGAAAGGGGGAGTTTCATCTGATTTTCACAACCATTGAACATTATTATACTAGTCTTGAGATAACAACACATTAGGGTGACTCTCAAATGAAGAATTAGTGATTTGTATTGATGATTTATTAAAAATTACAACAAGAATTTTTAATTCTCTTTATTTTCTATGGATCAATTTGATGAAAATTTTTGTATATCTCTACTATCTCTCTTATGGGTAGCTAATTCTTATTCTTATGGTTATGGTTGAATAGGTTATGATTAATTCATGGCTTTGATTTATTGGTCTTCCTAATTAGCTATTTGATATGTCCTTTGCATTGATTCACCGTTTGAACTAAGAATTGGGGGTTGCAAACCCCAATTACCGTAGAACTAATATAATCTACGACAGAAGGGATATGGTGAGGAGTCAGTGTGAATAATAACTAGAATTAATTTATTTAAAAGCATCTCTTAGACCTAAGAATGTTAATTAAGGCTATAGATTGATAAAATTGTTACATTTATGAGGTGTTCCAAAGAATCCATTTGTGATATTTGGTCTTTTATTAAAAAATTAACACTAATACCTCTAAAAATAGCCTACCCATGACTTCTAGAAAAATTTGGATGAATAATCAAATATCCATGCAGGAACCCATACCTAGGAAGGAATAACCCGAAGTTTTATCAATATTTGATTAATCTCTACTAGGTTCTAGCTTTGAAATAGTACTCTTAAAAACAAAATTGTTAAATCTTAAATTATTCAAACAAACCGCAAATTTTTATTTCCATTTTTATTTACCGCACATTATGGGTTAATTCTTAGTTGACTTTTAACCCTCATGAGTATTGAAATCCTTTTTTTCACTCCCTGAGTATTAGACCTCAACATAAGTTGGGTTACTATACTGATGACAATCAGTTACTCATGGATATTGTAGTTTGAGCGCTAAGAAATTTTGGTGCCATTGTCTAGGAGTGAAACGTAGTTTCATTCTTATTGTGTTGTTAGTCACTTTGTGTTAGCTGTTGAGTTTTATTTTAAATTAATTGTTCTTTTTGTTCTTTCTCTGCTAAGGATAATAATATAAACAATACTACGATATAACACAACAGTAATACCAGTACTTTTGATAAGCATCTCAAAGACGAGGATCACCTCATCGATGTGGGTCGAGCTAGTACTATTCTTATATCACTGGCATGA
This sequence comes from Capsicum annuum, assembly GCF_002878395.1. Classification (NCBI taxonomy): domain Eukaryota; kingdom Viridiplantae; phylum Streptophyta; class Magnoliopsida; order Solanales; family Solanaceae; genus Capsicum; species Capsicum annuum. The sequence continues at coordinate 116,830,748 of NC_061118.1, forward strand.
GGAATGAAGTATTTCACATTACTAGGGTCAAGCTTCATTTTCTTCAAATTAAAGGGCTGTTTGGAGGTCAAGAACATGAGGATACCAATCTACACATAAAGAGTTTTATTGATGTGTGTTCTAGATTTTACATAGCCTATATATCTCAAGAATAAATCCATTTTTATCTTTTCCCATTCTCCTTGATGGGATAAGTGATCATTTTTATGTGGTATTTGACTATGGGATGCATCACTTCATGGGTTGATCTCAGGGAAGCATTATTGGATAGTTACTTTTCACCTTCGCGAATGATGTATCTAATATATGAAATCAGCAATTTTTTCTAATTTAATGGCTAACCATTATATAAGGATTGGAAAAGATTTAACAATAAGATAATGCAATGCACAAATCACGGGGTGTCAAAAAATAATGTTTCTCCAAATCTTCTATAGGGCATTGGATCAATTAAACAAGATGGTAGAGGCAATGCAGATGGAAGATTTATTATCAAAAAATCTTTTGGTGTTGTGGTGGCATTATTATGAGATAGACTAGATTATCTAAGAATAGAGATACTCAAAACCCAAAAATACTAGGTGGTTCATAGAGAGTCTAAGTATAAGTACCAATATTTGTATGAATGTGCTTTAGTAACCGTAATTAATGTAAATTCATGTTTCTTTCAAATTTACTATCATTATTAGTTGTTTATATCCATAGTCGGCCGATGACACCTATCAAAACTTGTGCTTTGTACTGATACTATACTTGCTATATCTCTACTTGGAGATATAGCCATATTGCAGGTTAGTTGGAGTTTCTATAGGTAAAATGGTGATTATTCTTCAGCAGTTGTACCTTGGGTAATCTTTTCCTTTGTTTAGTGCTCTTGAACCAATTTAGAATAGGTTCTAGGGAGTCACTTTTAGTTGTTTTCGCATTTTCTTTTCTCTTATTTGATGTATTAAGATATAGTTTGGAAACAATTTAACCAATTGCCTTTGAACTGTTGATTAGTTATTTATATGGCAAGTATAAATTGTATAAATAAATAATGGAGTAGCCCTGCATTAATTTAATGGTGGTTTGTTTAGGTTCTGCCATTCGGGGTAGGTGAAGTTAGGTGTTCGGCATTTTCCGATAGGTTAGGTCATGACACTGGATTTTGTATTAGTTTTTAATGACAAATTCAAAACACATGTACAATGCACGTACGCTAAGCTAGTATGTAAAATATATATGTGTACGCATGCACTCCAATCCCAACAAGATATAATATATGATGTCCAGGCATCTCACTCTGATCCCAAATTGATACAATCCAAATTGCCGTCAGTGCTTTAGATTGGATTATAATGGATCTCGAGGTGCTTCACAACTCCTTAGCATTATCAAAAGGTTTCAATTTGATGAATATTACCTACGAGGAGAGTCAAAGGATATTAAAAAGGGCAATGAAAGGAAAATAGGGCTAGAAAGCCCCCGGAAGAGCACATGCGCCCCATCCTCTTTAGAGATATGCCCAACCAGCTCTAGATTATCTTGAGCAGGTCAAAACAACCATCATTCTCTATAAATATGGCCCATGTGTGCCTAAGACACTTAAGCAGATATTAAGTGGTCCACTATGTTTTGTTCTTTCCAAATGGGTCACTTTTGGGCCTAATTATGTAATTGTTAGCACTAGACTATAAATAGGATTTCTTCCTTGATTTTATGTTTGATTTTGATTAATTATGAATGTATACTATTTTAATAATGTGAGGCAATCTTGGATTATATTATATTGAAACCTTATTTTGAAACGTAGGTTTCTTGGGGAATTCGATTTTCTTAAGGGATATGTAAGATACTGGTGCTTTGATTGATATTGAAGAGAGGGTTAGGGGTATAATTTGCACTTAGTTTGCGATCTATTCATTCATTGTGGATATCTTTTTCATGCCTTCTATTTATTCCTTTATATTTCATCTTTGTATTGTAGTTTATTATTCAATTCCACAATTTGTTCCTATATTATTTTCACTCAGAGTGGAGCTTAGGATCATTCCATCAATTCTAGTATTGAGTCGGCTATCTTGAAAATCAAAAAACAAGAGAAAAAGAGTTTCGAAAATGATTTTTTGGGGTTATTTTCAATCTTTGATTTTTTGAGTTTTCTTGTTTTTCTAGTGTTATATTTATGTTTGCTAATAGTATGATGTCTATAAATCAAAATTGAGTCAAATGGAAGCTTTATTGAGTATTCTATCCTTGTAGGAAGATTGGGTTGATGAATTTGGAATATATTGTAAGTATAGAACATTTTGGTGAATAATTTGAGAAAATTGATGTTTTTAATGAGTTTAGAATGATGGAAACTTACTAGGTATAAAATTTCAACTCTTTCTAAGCTAAGGAAAAAAAGTTAGAAAGGTTGGTGTTCTAGGTGTTCTTGTAGAGATTATTATCTTCAACTTCAAAAATAAAGAAAAAGTTCTTGTTTGATCCATAAATAAGGAAGAAAGATATTGAAAAGTGTTTGTACTAAAGCATCTCAAAAGATTCCAAGGATATTCAAAGAGAAAAGTACAAAAAGGGGACCATTGGAGGACATTTCAGTTATTTCAAAGAGCAGAGGGAAGCCAACTTGCTTTAGAAGTGTCCCTATGGTGCTGTAGAACGTAAAATAAGTAGCTGGCCTTTTCACCTACTTCCAGGGTTCCTAGGACAGGCTACCCCACCTGCTAGAGCAGGCTGCCCAATGCAAAACACCATCCTCCAACACAGATCAATCTCCAAACACAAAATTCATGTCTCCAAATCCTTTACATCACTTTGATTACTCGTTTTTCTCTAGGTTTGATACTTTATTTCATTTATTGATCCCTAAACTCTTTTTTTATTCTTACACTTCTTATCAACTAATAATTCATCTACTATGTTAATTGATTAGTTTTTGAGTCCTATTTCTTCCATCATCCTATTTTGTTCAAACTTTTCTCTTTTTCAATTCGTTGTTACATTTTTATTCAAGTCCATACATAATTTTGTTTATTTTTATCTTGTAAACAAGAATCCATTCCGACCTCAATCACTAATTTGTACCAAGAAATGTATTAATGCTGGTGACACCAATTAAGAGATGAAACAAAGGTGTGAACTTCGAGAACTTGTTAGGCTGATTTATTAACTCTAACTTGTTTGTTACTTTTGTTTTTTAATATTTTTTTATTAGGTACAATGGCCCCAAAAATCAAAATATCACAACCCATGTATAACAAGACCTCTAATTCTATCTTAGCGGACCTTGAAGCTATCAAATGTCAAATTGACTCCTTTGAAGCTAATATAGATAACATATGTGGGAGGATGGACTACGTGATTAATATTCTAAGAATCCTAACTCCACCCTTTCCAATCCAACAAAAATTCAAGATTTCTTGAGTTTCCAAGCTCATAATGCCTTCCTTAAACTACCCCAATCTCCACTAAACAAATGTCAACCCAATCAAGTTGAGGATGAAGAGGAAGAAGAAGGTATGAATGGGAAGAAGAAATTGGATCAAGAAGGAGAGTTGTGTGAGGATTTTTAGCCAAGGTTTTAGTTAATTGTGTAATACAAGGAATACTTAGTAGTAAAACTTGTCAAACCTAAGCCCATGTTACATACTAACTATGGAACTAGAATTTTTCCTAGTACCAATACTTCTCTCTTACAGGTTCATTATCCAATGCTCCAAAACGAGAATTCAATAAAAACTTGTCAAGAGCATAAGTTTGAAGGCCTAGATAAGTTATTATTCAAGAAATCTAAAGTTAATAATTAGTTTACTCAAAGAAGGAACCTAATCAACATCCCATGGGTCGAAAGATACTTTAAGAAAAGGGGTGCAACATCAAACCCCATTGATCGAATAAAGGAGATACCTACCAAGGGAATTCCTACAAAGATGCTAAGGAATCAAGCTTATTTTTCCGAGTAGATTTATGGGAGGGAAGGTCATCTTAAAGCACCTATGGAGGATAAGAGAACAACTTCAATGCATTATTTCCAAGATATGTACCTACCCTATCTATTCCTAATAATCCTTGGAGGCATGATGATATTTTTCTGATGTTAACTAAACCTTTGAAGTTTATTGATATCATGAGAGTATTAGTTTCTTAAAGATTCTTATAAGGAACTTGTATTTGATGCATGAATTGTATGAGTTTTCCAATCTAAATTCTCAATTTATGTGTTGCTTTAGAAATAGTCCTTGGTTTTTATTTGAGGTACAACATATGTTTCATAGTCCTTGTCACACTTTTGTAGTTGTACAAGTTGAGGTAATAGGAGGGACTCTTAGTTGCATGCTATGTTCCATGAAAAGAAGTCACCCTACTTCTTGGGTATGCCATTTGACATTATGATAATGGGTTTCTCATAGACTCTTCAATTCCTCAATTAGCATAATTCTATATGTGAATGCTCTTCATAATAAAAGTTGCTTGAAGAAAAAGGATGTAATGTTCTTCAATTATCTTTCCTGATATCATTACATACTCATATTTGAGGGTAATTTAGATTATAATGGTGTCCTTAACTTTTCTCTTTTCGATCATTTTACTTATGATGATGACCATGTTTGTGTTGAATGGATTTTTTATGAACATAGGTTGTCTTGAAAGGAAGGATGGTGTGCATCCTAATGACTTTACACCATCCTTTGTTACTTAAACATTTTGTGTTACTATCTTTCATCAATATCCTACTGCTCTCAAGTATGGAAATACTTTGGATGGGCCTCATCTTTTTCACACCTTTCTTTACTACTTGTTTGCTTTCATGATGCCCATATTGATGTTAGATTTGTTTCAGATAGAGGTGAGAGTTTTGTGTTATGGTCTTATGGGGAGAAAAGAAGCACTTTTGTCTTATGGTCTTAGTAGTTTCCGTGTTTCATGATGCTCTTATAGCCAACTCCTTTGCACCTTTTGATGAATTCACTTCTTTTTGCTTGAAGGATGTTTGGTTATATGTGAAATGAGTGTTTCCTTTGCATGGTCGTGTTTATAATAATCCTTCCACTAACCCTCATATGTCAAGGAAATTTTGGTTGTGTGGTTTTCTCTTGTGCTTTAAGGTTGTAGATTTAAGGATGACTCTTCTTCAAAAAATAAAGTATGATACAATTAATATTGCCTCGAAGACTTGGATTTTAAGATAATTGATCTTGAGGTACTTGACAACACCTTTGTGCTATCAAAAGGTGCAAATTGGAATAATATTACTTACAATTTGAGTCAAAGGACTTTAAAGAGTCCAAGGGAAGGAAAAACAGGGCTAGAAAGACCCCAAAAGAGGACAAGTGCCCCATCAACTTTGGAGATGTGCCCAACATGCTATACATTTTCAAGAGAAGGTCAAAATACCTCCCCATGCTCTATATATACACCACATATTCCCCCAAGATGCTTAATTGAATGATAAGTTAGCTACTAAATTTTGTTCTTTCAAAATATGTCACGCTTGGGCCTAATTAATTATTAAATAGCCCTTGATTATGAATAAGTGATCTTCCTTCATTTTAGGCTAGATTAGGATGAATTACAAATGTATACTATTTTCAAAGTATGAGGTAAGCTTTGATTAGATTAGGTTGATACCTTATTTGAAATGTGAGTTGCTTGGAATTCGATTTCCTTAAGGTGTACCTAAGAGATTGGTGCTTTGATTGATATTGAATAGAAGGTTAGGGGTTTAATAAACCCTTAGTTTTCTATTCATTCATTAATTTTAGTCTATCCATTTCTTGACTATTTCTTACTTTTTATCTATCGATTTATCATTCATTTTTGTATCTGTAACGCCCCGCATTTTGGCCTACAATATAGACCATGATTCCAATGTGTTGATAAATCCCGAAGCTATAAATCCTATACCAATACGGCATGTTAATTATTTGTGTAGCATGTGAATCCATTCAAGCTTGAATTTAGACCATAGGGGCCATTTTATGCAAGGACGAGTTGAAAACTACTTCGATCGATTAAGCTTAAGTGGACATTATAATTTGTGTCAACTTCTATCAACCATGAATCTTTTTATATGTCAAATTAGAAAGCCTACTATGTGTAAAATGATAGGTTTCCAAGTTAGCTTTCTAACGATACCAGTTTTGCTAAAATCTAGCACCCGAGCAAGAAGTTATGGCCTTTCAAAGTAATATGTGTCGCCAAACCAATCACACATGGCCACTGGAAAGCATACGCGATAGCATAGGCGGCACCTATGTAAACATAGGCGATAGTCTAGGCGGCCCCTATGTAAACATAGGCGATAGCCTAGGTGGCGCCTATGTAAAAATATATTTTGTAAACATATTTATGTTTTGTTTTGATATCTCTGCGTACCAGTACTTTTGTATTGACCCCCTTCTTTCCAGGTTTGGAGGCGCAGTCTAGGGGTCCAGAAAATCAGTAGATTCCTCGGACAGATTTGCAGAGTCACTTGGTGAGCCTTCTATATTTTGGAAGGCCTGACTATCTGGCAGTGTCATTTATCACTTATTAGTTTTGGGTCTACTGAGGGCCTTATCCTAGTTTTCAGATAGACATTTATTTCAGTCATGTAGTAGATATTTCGCAGACATTATAGAGGTGTTGATTTGAGATTTTGGAACATTATTCCCTATTATTGCTTTCATATGGCTCTTGATTATGTTTTCCGTAATGTTATTTGTCTTCCGCATTTCTTTATCATTTGAATTATGTGCATGAGTACCAGACAGATAGGGGTGTTTTGGGCCTTCATGGTTCGGGATACTCGTCACGGCCAGGGCCCCGATTTGGGTCATGACAAACTTAGTATCAGAGCATGGTTTATGGTCCCAGGGTGTCTGCAAAACCGCGTCGGGTAGAATCCTATTTATGGGTATGTAGCATGCCACACTCATAAGTAGGAGGTTGCTAGGTGTTTAGGAAATATTTCCCTTCTTTGAGATTTAGTTCGTGCTTCAGAGTTTGAACTGTCCCCCAATCAATGATCTCTTGTATTTCAGAAACATAGTTATGCCTCTATGTCGTATCATTGATCAGAATGCTCTGGCAGATGAGGTCCATCCCACCCATAGGATGCAGACCCATAACAGAGCTCATATTCCAGAGCTTGTCCCTGCTTCGGAGGTCCCTCCAGTCCCGACGAATTCACCTCAGGCTCCACGGACTAATGTCAACCGTCCCCCAACTGCTCAGGGAGATATTTCAAATGCAAAATTCAGACGATCTATTCATATGCTGACATAATTGGTCGCTAACCAAGCTCAATTATTGAAAGATATTGGGTTTGCATCTGTTGTGTCTGAGGCTACTAGGGTCGTACATTTCATGAAGATGAACCCACCTAAGTTCACTGGCATCAAGGTGGAGGAAGATTCACAGGAGTTCGCAGATGAGATCAAAAAGATCTTTAAGGTAATACATGTGTATGAGGTTGAAGGGGTTGAAGAAGCAACTTATCAGCTCAAGGATGTTGCGAATCAGTGGTATGCCGACTAGGAGGATGCAAAAGGTGAGAGTGTTGAGCCCACAGTTTTGGGCGAATTTGTGGAAGCTTTCCTTGATCGATTCTTTCCTCGGGAGTTAAGGGAGTCCAAAGAGGAATAGTTTATGAATCTAAAGCATGGCAGTATGAGTGTCCAGGAGTACACTTTGAAGTTTAATAACTAGCTAGCTATACCCCAGAGTTGACTAGTAATATGAGAGCCCGGATAAGGAAATTTGCCTTCGATCTTTCTAATAACCAGGTGCTTAAGTGCCAGAGGGCAATGTTGAATAAGGAGCTAGACTTTGCTCGGCTGACCATTCATATGCAACAGATAGAAGAGAAGAAAAAGAAAATTTCAGAAACAAGAGAGAAAGCAAGCATGCAAAGAGAGCCAGAACCGCGAATCAGAATCACAGCTAATCACAGAGCAGAAACTAAGGAAATAGATATCAAAAGAAGAAGTATTGGAGTAATGCACAGTCAGTTGCCAGTTCCCCAGCACTCAGACCACCAGCAGACAGACGATCGTAGAGTTTTCAAACTCCTCATGGATTCAGAGCCCCAGATAGTTAGTCATAGGGCAGTGTGGCCCAACAGCATCGTACTCATCCACTGTGCAAGACTTGTGGGAAGAATTACTCAGGGAGGTTTTAATCTTAGGGGAGGAATTGTTATACTTGTGGCAAGGTGGGCCACCTTCAGAAAGACTGCCCTTCTGCTGGATAAAATATGGGGTCTAAGCCCCAAGCTGCATTCACGTCTCCTCCTCGTAAGGGTTCCCCTTCAGCTGCCAGGAACAGTCGCAACCGGTTATATGCATTGACCAACCGCCAGGAGGTGAAAGTTTCCCAAAATATTGTTACCGGTATGCTACAAATCTTTTCTCGTGATGTATATGTGTTACTTGATCCTGGGTCTACTTTATCCTATGTGAGCCCTTATGTAGCTATTGGTTTCAGGTTTGAGCCTAGTGTGATTTCTGAACCCTTTTCTATTTCCACCCTGGTGGGGGATTCTATTATTGCTAGAAAGATATACAGGGGTTGTGTTGTGACTGTTGGTAGCCGGGATACGCTAGACGATTTCATAGAGTTAGATATGGTTTCTTTTGATACTATCTTGGGAATAGATTGGCTCCATTCGTGTTATGCCATATTAGATTGTAGGACTCAAAAGGTAACTTTTTCTTTCCCAAAGGAACTAGTGATAGAGTGGAAAGGACATTCTTTAGCACCCAAAGGGATTTTATATCCTATCTCAGAGCCCGTAACTCATTTCTAAAGGTTACTTGTACCACCTTATTCGATTTAAGGACTCTAATACCGAGAGTCTTCCTCTTCAATCTGTTCCTGTGGTAAAAGAATTCCTAGAAGTCTTTCCGAATGATCTCCCAGGAAGACCACCTGATAGGGAGATTTAGTTTGGTATTGATGTGTTGCCAGATAGTCACCCTATTTCCATTCCACCATATAGAATGGCTCCTGCAGAACCAAAAGAGTTGAAAGAACAGTTAGCAGATCTCCTACATAAGGTTTTTATACACCCCAGTGTGTCTTCTTGGGGTGCGCCTGTACTTTTCATGCGAAAGAAAGATGGTTCCCTTCGTATGTGCATAGACCACCATCAGCTAAATAAGGTCCTGATTAAAAATAAATATCCTCTTGCTAGGATTGACAACCTTTTTGACCAGCTTTAGGGTGCCAAGTGTTTTTCAAAAATAGACCTTCATTCGGGTTATCATCAGTTGAAATTTAGGGAGTCATATATACCCAAGACAACCTTCCAAACCCCATATGGTCATTACGAATTTCTAGTCATGTCCTTCGGGTTGACTAACGCCCCTGCAACCTGCATGGATCTTATAAATAGAGTATTCTATTAGTTCTTGACTTGTTTGTCATTATATTTATTGATGATACTCTAATCTATTCTAAGAGTAAAGAGGGTTACACCAATCACCTCCAAATTATTCTTCAGACCCTTAAGGATCATCAGCTGTATGCCAAATTTTCTAAGTGTGACTTCCAGTTAGATGATATTTCCTTCATAGGGAAAATTGTGTCCAGTGACAGGATAAGAGTGGATCCCTAAAAAGTTAAAGCAGTGAGAAAATGGCCCAGACCTATGACTCCAACCGATATTCAGAGCTTCTTAGGTTTGGTGGGGTATTACAGAAGGTTTGTGGAGAGTTTCTTTTCCATAGCTGCTCCACTCACTAAATTGACTTAGAAAAATGTGAAGTTTGTGTGGTCTGATCTGTGTTAGAATAGTTTTGAGAAGTTAAAATATAAACTGACCACTACTCCTGTTTTGACCCTCCCCGAGGGCGTAGATGGATTTGTGGTATACTGTGATGCATCCTGTGTGGGAATTGGTTGTGTGTTAATGCAGCATGGCAAGGCAGTGGCTTATGCATCCAGGAAGTTGAAGGTGCACGAGCGGAACTGCCCCACTAATGATTTGGAGTTAGCGGCTCTGGTGTTTGCATTTAAGATTTGGAGGCACTACTTGTACGGTGTTCATGTTAATATCTTTACTAACCACAAGAGTCTACAGTATGTTTTCTCACAGAAAGAGTTGAACCTCAGGAAGAGGCGCTGGATGGACCTTCTAAAAGACTATGATATGAGCCGGCATTACGATCCAGGCATGGTAAATGTTGTAGCCGACGCCCTCAACAGGTTGTCTATGGGTAGCCTTTCTCATGTAGAAGAAGGAAAGAAAGAGATGGTGAAGGATATTCACCACCTTGCAAATCTAAGAGTACGACTCTTATATTCTAAAGATGGAGGGGTGATTGTTCATGAGTTAGCTAAGTCATCCCTTTGTGCTGAAGTTAAGGAGAAGAAGGTTGAAGATCCCATCTTGATGTAAATCAAGAAAGATGTGGGTCGACAAAAGGTTATGTTATTTGAAATTGGTGATGATGGTATTCTGAGATTTTAGGGTAGGTTGTGCGTTTCGAACGTTGATGGACTGCGGCAATGAATCCTTGATGAGGTACACACTTGTAGGTATGTCGTGCACCCAGGCTCTACTAAGTTGTACCATAATCTGAAAACCTTGTGTTGGTGGAATAACATGAAATGTGATGTAGCTAATTTTGTGTCCAAGTGTTTGAACTGTCAACAAGTGAAGGTAGAACACATGAGGCCAGGTGGTACTTCCCAAGAGATATCCCTGCCTTTATGGAAGTGGGAGATGATAAACATGGACTTCATTACAGGACTTCTGAGATCCCGAAACCAGTATGATTCTATATAGGTAATTGTAGATTAGTTGACAAAGTCAGACCACCTTTTGCCTGTGAGGACTAATTATTTGGAGAGGGTTATACCAGGATTTAAATTGAGGAGATAGTTTGGTTGCATGGAGCCCCAGTGTCCATTATATTTGATAGAGGTACGCAGTTTTCATCTCTGTTCAGGAGATCTTTTTAGAAGGGTTTAGGTACACAAGTGAATTTGAGCACAGCTTTCGACCCTCAGACGGATGGGTAAGCTGAGCATACCATTAAGAACCTCAAGGATTTGTTGAGGGCATGCGTCATTGATTTCAAAGGTAGTTGGGTGGATCACCTACCATTGGTTGAATTTACGTACAATAATAGTTACCATGCCAGCATCAAGATGGCTCCTTTTGAGGTTTTGTATGAGAGGAGATGTAGGTCTCTGATAGGATGGTATGAAGGTGGATGAGACTCAGTTGTATGGGCCTGATCTTGTTCATCAGTCGATGAAGATCATTAGAGAATGACTCAAGACTGCTCAGAGTTTTCAGAAGTCTTATGCCGATGTTCGGAGAAGAGAACTCGAGTTTGAAGTTAGTGATTAGGTTTTTCTCAAGGTTGCTCCTATGAAAGGAGTTATGCGGTTTGGAAAAAGAGGTAAATTGAGCCCTCGCTATATAGGGCCTTATCAGATTCTGAGAAAGATTAGTGCAGTTGCTAATGAGCTAGAATTACCTGTAAGTTTGGGTTCCGTTCATCTGGTATTCCATGTATCTATGTTGAAGAAATGCACTGGACATCATTCTCTGGTATTTCCAGCAGAGGGTGTCAAAGTGACAAATTTCTTGTCTTACAAAGAAGAGCCCGTTCAAATTTTAGATCGCCAAGTTCGAAACCTGAGAAGAAAAGAGATAGCCTTAGTAAAGGTACTGTGGAGGAATTAGAAAGTCGAAGAAGCAACTTGGGAGTCAAAAGATGACATAAGAATTAGATATCCTAATTTGTTTACTTCGATGGAGGATGAGATAGAAGGTACTATTCCTATCTTAACTTTCCTAGTCCTTTATTATGCTTGAAATCATGTCTGTCTGTGTCCCGCATCATCATTTAGGGACGAATGATCCTAAGGGGGGATAATGTAATGCCCCGCATTTCGGTCTATAATATAGACCATGATTTCGATGTCTTGATAAATCCCGAAGCCATAAATCCTATGCCAATACGGCATGTTAATTATTTTTGTAGCATGTGAATTCATTAAAGCTTGAATTTAGACAATAGGGGTCATTTGACTTAATGAAGAGTTGAAAACTACTTCGATCGATTAAGCTTAAGTTGACATTATAATTTGTGTCAACTTCTATCAACCATGACTCTTTGTAAATATCGAATTAGAAAGCCTACTATGTGAAAAATGATAGGTTTCCGTGTTAGCTTTCCAATGGTACAAATTTTACTAAACTCCGGCACTCGATCAAGAGGTTATGGCCTTTCAAAGTAATATGCATCGCCTAACCAATCGCACATGGACCTGGGAAAGCATAGGAGATAGCATAGGCAGCGCCGTTGTAAACATAGGTGATAGCATAGGCGGTGCCTATGTAAAGGTTTTAACTAACTTAAACACTCCGTATTTTGGGTGAAATGGTCCTTTTCCACCCTTACTTAGCCTTAAACATGAAATTCAGTTCCAAAGACCCCAAAATACACCTTCATTCATCAAAAGTGCTCAAGGATTCTCCTTAGGGTTTCAAAATAAAAACCCAAGCTACTCAAGATTCAATCGGAGGTTTTAGGAACTAATTGCATATTTGGAATCCTCTAACGTAGGCTTCAAGAAGCACCTAATATTCATAGTAATCGAGGTACGTGGGGTTATCCAAAAATCTCATGGGTGTAGTTTTATGAACATGCATGCTTTTAAATGGGGTTTTTTAATAAAATACGAATAACTTGTTTTTATTATGATTTCTAAATCATTTTTTAAGGTCATTGGAATTGTTTTCCAATATACTTCAATGGTTGAAACCATGCATATATGATTTGAGATTTTCCATGGAATTTTGATAAATATGAATGATAAATTGCTTTCCAATTCCCATGATAATATTTTGATACCCCATATTATATTGTGACCAACAAAAGAGAGCATGAATTTGAAATATGCATATGTTGATGTAATATTGATGACTTGCAAGTCGGGCATGATGATACCCTACAAATGAGATATCTGACTGAATTAGATTAAATTTGAATGCATTGATTTTACATAGGATAGGTGGATGCCCGAAGAAGGTTTTTGAGTGTAAGGGCTCATTGCTGAAAACCGTGTTTGCCGACATTGGAATTTGGTACCCTACTGTGTGATCTTGCGTACCTGAGTTTATGTTATTCCCAAATAGGGACTATGGTTAGGAGCCCTGCTTTGTGATCTTGTACACTACCATTGGGTCGAGACACCCTACAGTGTGATCTTGTGTGTCTTCCCCTCACGTATACTCTAATCTCAGCAGCAACCGAGGTTTGATAGTTGGTGTAAATATGATATGTAGGCCAGCTGCATTACCTTATTGTTGAAAAAAATTACATTATGCTCATGTGTTTTCAAATGACTTGAGATGAAACTTCTTTATAATGGCTTTCAACTATATTTTGTAAAAACATTTATGTTTTGTTTTGATATCTCTACGTACAAGTACTTTTGTATTGATCCCCTTCCTTCCAGGTTTGGAGGCGCAGTCTAGGGGTCCAGAAAATCAGTAGATTCCTCTGAAAGATTTGCAGAGTCACTTGGTGAGCCTTCTATATTTCGGAAGGCCTGACTATCTGGCAGTGTCATTTATCACTTATTAGTTTTGGGTCTAGTGGGTGCCTTATCCCAGTTTTTAGATAGACATTTGTTTCAGTCATGTAGTAAAGATTTCGCAGATGTTATAGAGGTGTTGATTTGAGATTTTGGGACATTATTACCTATTATTTCTTTCATATGGCTCATGACCATGTTTTTCGTAATGTTATTTGTCTTCCGCATTTCTTTATCATTTGAATTATGTGCATGATTACCAGACAGATAGGGGTGTTTCGGGCCTTCATGGTTTGGGATACTCGTCACGTCCAGGGCCCCGGTTCATGTCGTGACAGTATCATAGTTTAATTTTTGGTTCTTTAGTTTGTTGTTATATCACATATCAATAACATAATTTGAACAAAGTATCTCATATCATTAGGTAAAATAAATTTCAACTCAAACTAGCTTAGTTCATCATATAGTCTCATCAATATTTAGTATATCCAACAATTCACTTTATAACCAACGTTCACATAGATCATACAAACAAGTAGAGTATACATAGTTTAGATATGTCAATTAACCAACTTAAACCCTTCAAAATATGCGGGTACATGCATAAGTTATTGTCACTATGCTTATACAAGACCCCCATTTCCCATTATTTCCATTACAAGTAACTATCATATAAGCACTTTAAAAAAGAGTCATAGAAAGTCTAAACTTTCCTTAGAGAAGCTCAAATAATTAAATAGATTCTTTTTCATTGAAAATATCCTCTACACATTCCTAATATATTCGAATATGAGTTTTATATAAGAAACAAAGCTAAACATGCCCATATTGCAATACTTTAATTTCGGATCCAAATGTCAACCTAAAAATTAACTTCGGGCTAATAAGGGCAAAATAGGATTTTTATTAAAATTATGCCAAGGCACAAGGAGTTTAACTTTGAAATTATATCAACAATAGGATTGAAATCAACAATGTATTAATAATTTATCAAATTATAATATCATTGAGAAAACCCTAAATTTCAAGTTGAAAAACCTAGATTAGAGGGTAAATCATGGATCAATGAGAGATAATGAAGGGATATGGGTTAGAAGCTTACCCTAGGAAAAAATTTGAAATCCCACTTGAATTCATTCCAAGCTGAGCTCTCAACCTTCCAAATAGATAAAAGTAAACTTGATTCAAAATATAGATATTTTAAGGTGCAAGTTATTTATTAATCAGGATCATGTCACGACCTCAAAGTTGAAGTCATGATGAAAACTACCGACATCCAGAGTCGGTAGGTAGGCCAACTACCAAAAATAAAGAAGGTTAAATCATCGATAAAGTAAAACTAACAAGACTTCAAAAAAATAAAGTTTGATCCATGAAAAACAAAATAAGAAAAAGTTTGAGATAAATGTCATAAAAAAAATTAAAACATAATGTCATTAGTATAATAATATCTAAACTATAACTGAATATTAAAATATATAGTATGTCTCTAAATAGGAAATATAGACAAGAAAAAAGATTGAGGCGGCCTACAAATAAGTTGTGAACTCTAGTGTGTGTCAATACCTTGAATCAATACCAAAGAGAAAGATCAACTATTGCATCTGATACTCGTACTAGGAGCTACACCAAAAGAGCACAATAGGAGAGAGTATGATCTACTTGTACCCAGTAGGTATCATAGACGATTGAGAAACACAAAAAATAATAAAAGCAAAGAAATACTAAGAGCATGTCAACTACAAATACAATAGTTTCCTAATAGTATCTCACATCTTCTCTATTAATAGTTCTAATATATATAAATAAGTCAGTAGGCATAGACACTCTTGAAAGTGCATACAAATCAGTTACATGATGTGCTATAGAAATATAACACTTTCGACGCTTAAAAAAATATGCATATTTCTTAGGTTGTTTTGTTAGATATGATGTATTTTGGGTATGTTTAGTAAGAAACTATGTTTTTGATGCAAATTCGTAGAAAGGAAAGAAATTTGAAGTTTTTGGATACATACAAAGGCATTTTTGGGCTTATGTGATACTTACTTGCTGTTTGTGATCAGAGTATGTTGATGAACTTAAAGTTCATAGGCTAAGCTATAGGAAAATTCCAACTGTGCTACTTACTTAGAGTATATGAGTAGAGTATGTTGAAGAACTGAAAGTCCAGAGGCTAAGCTATAGGAAAAATACAACTCTCCCACTTACAAAGACCACATACAATTTGTATGTGCCATATACGGTCAATATATGGAAATTTTATGTCCTTGGAGGAAGTGTCTAGAGAGTCGCAATTTTAGTTTCTAAAGATTTGCATATACAAAGTTCCATATACGGTTCGTACGTGCTATATACATTCCTTATGTTGCCTTTGTATGCACAAAAGTACGAAGTCTAGAGAGTTGCAGAATCCAAGATGGAAGTTGGTCACTTACGTAGGACGACATACGGTCTATCTGTTCAACATATTGTCTATATGTGTCCTTTGTAAGTGGCCACCGACTTTCTTTTTCCTTTTTAATTTGGGATGTGAATATTTAGGGTTTCCTTGTATTCCATAAATACCTTATTTTCATTTTGTATTTAGTTTACACACTCCATATACTAATAAATAAATATTCTAGTTCTGAAATCCGAATTTGGTCTTGGAACTACTTTATATTGATTTTGTTAATTAAGTCAGTTAAAGCTTTGGGTTTTTACTTATTCATTATTGTATGATTATTGAATGTTTTCATTAATGAATTCCTTTAATCATTGCACAACCATGAGGCTAATTTCCCTTTGCAAGGGTTGTAGGATCCCTTCATATATAATGAAGTAGGGGAAGAGTTTAATACTTCTAGATTATTATTCATGCATTGAGGTTTTCTTTGAGTTTATGTCATCTTAATTATTTAAAATATTAGTACCCCGCTTGTATTAACTACCAACCTAAGTAGGAGGTAGAGATCAAGAAAAGAAAATCGCCACAGTAATTTGGTATTAACTATTTGAATAAGATAACATGTATTATCTTCTTAAGATATTTAACTTCCATATAATCAACTTGAGACCAAGAGAAGAAGGTTGAAATTGGGGTCTAAGGTATGTGTTATTAACACAACATTCCAAGAGTGAGAGTAGATGAGTTAGATTCACCAAAGGGTTTCAAGAGGCAGTTGGTGATACCTATTTTAAGATATTCTATATGTCCAATAGTTAGACAG
The DNA here is from genome assembly GCF_002878395.1 of Capsicum annuum. Lineage (NCBI taxonomy): Eukaryota > Viridiplantae > Streptophyta > Magnoliopsida > Solanales > Solanaceae > Capsicum > Capsicum annuum. The sequence goes on from NC_061118.1 coordinate 116,847,487, forward strand.
TTGAATTGAGCACAAGAAGCTTATCATGTTTAAGTCTAGTGGAAACATGATCCTAGTGTTTGGTTACGACTTACTTACAACCAGAGTTGATATTCGTAACTTGTTAGAAATTTTCACTATAATCTCTTATTCACTTTTTTAGTTCTGGTCATGATCACAGTAGTTAAAAACCACAATTCAACTTATTCCATTGGTATTCGACCCCAACCTTTGTTGGGTTACTTTATTAGATAGATTTCACATAAACTTTAGATTGAAGGTGTAGCTTGGGTGTTATCAAATTTTTGCGCCGTTGCTGGGAATGCATTATTGTGTTGTGAATTAAAGTTGTTAAAGTTTTTGGGTATTTGTATTCTTATTCTTAGTTAGGTATACACCAATGTATTCCTAGAACACGTAGTAGAGGCAATACCTTAATCATACTGAGTCCATATCAAGAGAGGATCATATGAACACCTAGTATGATGACAAAGCAAGAGAGAGATGATATCTCTGAAGTAGTTTGTGATGGCAAAGACAGGTTTCTCAGCCTCCTCTTGAAGATGTTTAGGACATTGTTTACCAATAAAATAAGGTGTTGTTAGCATAAGCTACAAATTAGAGGAGGGAAAATGATGCTCAACATATAGATTATGAGGCAGAGCTAGCTGTGAATAGACAAAAAACAGACCGCCGAGTAGTACACGATGGATATCAAAATAGAGTTAAGGGTGGCCGTGCTCAAGTAATCCTAGCTTACCAGTATTTGTAACCATATGAGGATGATGATGATAATCTGGGGTATGATGAGTCGGCAGAAATTGGAGCTATCACTTATCCTATTTTGCCTTCAGGTGGAAAGTTTAACATAAAGTGCAATGATCCAACTCTTAAACTTGAAGGATATATTTGAGGGCTTCCCTAAAGATGACGTAAATATGTATTTGGATAATTTCAATAGTATTTATATTTCTTACACAAATTTGGGGGTAGTCAAGAGACATTTAGATTGAGGTTACTTCCTTTCGTGCTGACAGAAGAAACATCTTTACGGTCCGGGGAACATCCTAGATCATCTATCACTACATGAAATATGTTGCGTAGGAAATTTTTGAATAGGTTCGTTCCTCCATATAGGATGTTATGGCTTAAGGAAGAGATTTATAATTTCAGGCAGCTACAGCCTGAGTCTATGTATGAGGATTGGTTCAGGTATAAGAAGAAGTTGAGAATGGTGCCCAACCTTCAAATCTCGGGGACAGGCTTGTTTGAGATATTCTACAGAGCCCTGACCATTATTTCCAGAGCCATGGCAGACACTATCTCTGGAAGAGCTTAAATGAAACTATGCTGGAAGGGATCCTTATATATTCTATACCAAATTTTTCTCACTAGATGATGGTTGTAAACTCGAGTGGCGAAGAGGGTTTTTAGGACTTATGCTATTGGTGCCTCCAGTGACCAGAGAGTAACTAATGATTCTATAGCACATGAGTTTGCACTACTAAGGATTGATCTTAAGTTGCTGGCAAAGCAGTTTGCGGCAGCGAGTTCCAAGGAAGCAAACACAGTAGGAGCATAGGTCTTAGATTCAAAAGCTTATGAGTATTGGCTAGAGAATGAGGCAAAGTATCAAGATCATCATTTAGCAGGTTTCAGAGCCCAAGGTTATGGAAACCAAAGTCCAAACTTCTACAAGATAGTTATATTTTGGCTGACAACCGCGATACAAAATCGATAATTGAAGTAATGCTGACCAAACTAGTGAAGGGAGAAGAGAGTCAATAGGATAGACTTAAGGAAATCAAGGCTGATATTTTAGGTTTGGCTCAAAAGGTCGAGTGTAATACAAATGCTATCAAGATGTTATAGCACAAGTTTTGGCAGATGTCTACCACTTGAAGCAAAGGAAGCTTGGTGCCCTTCCAAGTAATATGATTCACAATGCTAGAAAACTTGTTCATTATCTTCATATCAATACTAGCAGAGGTATTCCTATTGAGGATCACCATGTTCCTGCTATGAATGAGATAAATAATGATAATACTATTACTTATGAGCCACTTAAGGCAGAGTTTGAGAAGCTAAACTATAGTGAAGGTGATTGTGAGAGTGATGACTAGATTGTAGATGAGCCCAATGACCAAGTGCAACAGTGTAGTGTGATACCTTCTACATTGTTAGTAAAAAAGAGGAAAGGCTTTGGGGTAGTCATAATTCCATGTTTGATGGGCCTTTCAATATTAAATAGACTTTGTGTGATCAGAGACCTGACATAAAATTTATGACAATGTTGTTATACATGGTGTTGGGGATTGGGGCACTTAAAACCACATTTAAGATGTTGCTGATGGTTAATTCAACTATAAAGGAGACGGTGGGTTTTTTGTGTGATGTAAAAGTGAGGGTTACATCCTCTACATACCTAACGGATTTCATGATTCTGAATATGAGGTGGACATACAGGCTTTGATTATATTGGGTCGACCTTACATATGCACTAGTAAGGTATGGATTAATATTGTCTTGGAGGAGATCACTTTCAAAATGAATGATGAGAAAGTAATTTTTAATGTGTGTATGACCATGCAATAGCTAGATGATATACGTGTAGTGTTGGTGATAGATGTTTTAGATAATGATGTGGTTGTAGAATATATTCCTATTGAAGAAAGATTAGGGTTCAAAGCATTAGCCATAGTGATTATGATTTTTTAGAGTGATGGGATAAAAAAATATGACAAGCTAGTTAGTGTATTACATAACAGAGGTCCGTACATGTATTTCCCTATAAATCTTGATCTTGATTTGAAAAATGGAACCACGCCTCCTTCCAATCCATCCATTGAGGAGCCACAGGTATTGGAATTAAATTCAGTCCTATATAATTTACTTTATGCATTCTTGGGGGAAAAAATAACTTATTGGTGATTATTGCGGTAAATTTGGTAGGATCATAGGTGGAAGCATTGAATATTTGTTTTTCAAAAAGTCAAGAGATCTATTGGGTGGACCATTGTAGACATTGTAGGAATCCTATTAGTTATATGTACAGACAAGATACAGCTTCAGCTAGACAATATTTCTTGTATTGAGCATCAGAGAAAATTAAAACCTCCTATGCAATAGGTGGTGAAGAAGGAAATAATCAAATGTTAAGATTAAGTAGTAGATTTCCCTATTGTAGACAGCAAGTGGGTTAGCCCGATTCAATGTATGCCACAAAAAGGGAAATCACAGTGATTCCCAATGAATAGAATGAATTAATGCCTATGAGACCAGTCACCAGTTAGAGAGTTTACATAGATTGCAGAAAGATGAACACTTGGACACAAAAGGACAATTTCTCTACGACTTTCATTGATCAAATACTGTATAGACTAGTAGAAAGGGGTTGGTATTCTATTCTTGATTGGTACTCATTTTATAATAAAATTATTATATCTCCTGAGGATTGAGAAAAGACGATGTTTAGTTGCCCTTATTTGACTGTTGCATTCAAGAGAATGTTGTTCTAGTTATGCAATGTTTTTTCCATATTTCAGAGATACATGATGTCCATATTCTCAAACAAAGTGGAGGATACGATCAAGGTATTCATGGGTGACTTTTCAATGGTTGGGGATTCATTCCATTATAATTTGGTCAACTTGGTTAATGCACTCCAGAGATATAAAGTATGCAATTAGATGCTGACTTAGGAAAAATACCACTTCATGGTGAAAGAATGTATCATTCTCTTGCAAAAGATCTCCAAACACGACATGGAGGTGGACAAAGCTAAGATTGAGGTAATTGAAAAATTGCCACTAGCAGTCTTAGTTATAGGCATTTAGAGTTTTTCGGGCCATGTAGGCTTTTATAGGAGGTTCATCAAGGATTTCTAAAAATTTTCAAATCCTTTGTGCAAGATTTTAGAGAAAGAGGTGAAATTTGTTTTTGAGGATATATATATCAAAGCCTTAAAATGACTTAAAGAGCGATTGATTTTAGCTTTTATCATTGTGTCCCTTGACTGGTCTGAACCATTTGAGGTCATATATGATGAAAGTGGAGTATCCCTGGGTGCCATCCAAAGATAAATGATAGAGAAAATCTTCCATCCTATCTACTATGCCAGCAAGGATATAAACCCTGCAAAGAAAAATTATATATATACAAATCAGGAGTTACTTGTTGTGGTTTTGCATTTGCAAAATTTTTTATCATATGTGACTGGGACTAAGATCATAGTTCAGATAGACCATGCAAACTTGAGGTTTTGGATGTCTAAAGAGATGCCAAACCGGGATTAACTGATTAGGCTCCCGTGCTACAAGAGCATGATTTTAAAGTTAAAGACCAACAAGGCATAAAAAACCAAGTTACAAATTAGTAGTCTAGGCTTGAGGATAAGGCAATGCAGGAACTAGAGGATGACAATGATATAGATGATGCCATTCTAGAATAGTGGGTCTTGGCAGCATCACAAGACTTAATTTCCTGATTTCTTGATTTTGCCAACTATTTAGAAAGTTATCTTATATAAGATGACCTATCCTTCTACAAATGTAGAAGATTTATACATAAGGTAAGGAAGTTATTTTGGAATGAGCCATATCTTTTCAGCGATTACGCTAATGGTGTTATTTGGAGATGTATTCCAAAGTGGAGATGATGAGCATTCTGGAAGCTTGTCACTTCTCACTAGTTGGGGGTCATCATAGTGGTACTCGCATATCCCTAAGAATTATGTAGTGTGGGTTTTACTAGCTAATAATTTAAAAGGATTCTCATGATTTTGTGCAAGCCTGTGACCAATATTGCTATCAAGGCGGTATGTCACATCGCTATGAACTCCCCATGACACATATTCTAGAATTAGAGTTATTTAGTTTATGAGGAATTAATTTTATGTGTCCTATATTCTAGTGGTTATTGACTATGTGTTTAAATGGGTGGAGGCTGTTGTGCTTCTCGACAATGAAGGTAGAAGTGTGACTGCCTTGCTAAAGAAAAATATATTTTCTTAATTTGGCACCCCACATGCATTTTTAGTGGTGAAAGGTATCACTTTTGCAATTGGCTATTAAAATCCTTGCATAATAAATATAGTGTAAGGGAAACAATGTCAACACCTTACCATCCTCAGACAAACGGGTAGGTAGAGGTCTCCACTAGATAGTGTAAGTCCATATTAGAAAAAAATCCAATGCCAATAGGACTGATTGGTCAAGGAACCTAGATGATGCACTGTGGCCCTACCAAACATCTTGGAAGGCTCATATAGGTTCCTTCCCATATCAGCTTTTATATGGAAAGGCATGCCACTTGCCGGTTCAACTTGAGCATAACGCACTATGGGTGTTGAAAAGGTTAAATTTTGAAAGGTGTAGAGTAACAAATTTGAGATTATGCAAGGTAAATGAGTTAGATGAATTCTAGATCCATTCTTATAAGAGATCAACCATATACAAAGAAAGAATAAAGATGTATAATGGCAGAAAGTTTAAGAAAAAAAAGAGTTTGAACCCAGTGATTTGGTAGTGTTTTTTAATTAAAGACTTCGCTTGTTTCTTGGAAAGTTGAAGTCTAGGTGGTCCAAACCATTTACCATTCTTAGGGCATTCACTTTTGGTGTTGTAGAATTAAAAAGAGATGGTAATATCCCATTCAAAATTAATAGACAGCATGTGAAGCACTCTTTGGGAAATCATGAAAAGGTAATTAATAAGATGAGTGTATGAAAATTCTAAATAGTCGAGGTAGCTAAGTCATACTTTGATGAAAAGTTAGGCGCTTCTTTGGAGGCAACCCAAGGGACACGGATACCTAGTGTATCCTAGGTATGTCCTTATTTCCTTTGTCTTCTATTATTTTAGCGCATTAGGGATAGTTTATAGTATTTTAGATAAGGGTAAGGTATATCATAGCCGCTGCAGGTTTTTGTTACCATGATTTTTTTCCTCCCACCCGTGATATTATTGTAGAACTTGAATGTCTAGGTTAAAATTTTTGGTAGATTGTGTTTTGTTTTGTATTGTGTTGCATTTTTTCTAATTAGGATATTTTTAAGTATGTAGGGAAGATGCCATATTTTTTTGTTGATTTTGAGAAAAATGAGACCCCTCTAAAAACTTATTTTTAGAACTATACAAATATATATATATATATATATGTGCTCAATATGGATCTTGTAATGGCAGTAGGATTGGGGACATGATAATCACTTGCTAAAAACTACATAAACCAGATAAGTAGTAGCTTTGAAGATTGACTTTGTGCCATATGTATGTGAGACGCTACTTAGTTTCCTTTTTTTGTTAAATTCATAACTTTCCCTGTTAAGCTTGCCTAGGTTGTAGGATAGTATGTTAGGAAAGGACAATAGGTCATTTTTTATGTTAGTCCACTTTTAGCCTAAATAACCTTCTAAGTGTTAATTATATCCCTTGATCCATATTTTTTAGTCTGTATAGATTATTTTTCTTGTTACACCTTTCACCTTCCCATAAGTGTTACAACAAACACAATTTCGGCCAAGTTCCTTCTTAGACATGTTTGCACATCAACTATGGCAAATCATTCAAGTTGAGCGTGTTTATCATAAGAATATGTACTGTAATGAGTTATACATAAGCATAAAATAAAGGAAAAAGATAGTGGGGATTGGTGTGGTATGAAAAAAGAAAGAAACATTGTGAAAAATATGAAAAAGAAAGAACAGAAACCACACCTAACTTGAATGTGAAATAATGATTAAAAAGGAAGAAATAAGGGTGGAATAAAAAAGGAAATTGGTTAAAGTGTGGCCCCCAAAGTTAGTGTAGAGCCAAGGAGTCTTAGTGACTTGATATATGCATATGTACCATACCATTCCCCGAAGACTATATTACAAGCCAAATAATGTCCTATAGTGATCCTAACTTGACTATCCAAAAACTAAGCTAAAGAAAATAAGGGCAAGCCTATGGTATTTAATACACATTGATTGGAACTTCCCTTTTAGTTGTGAGTGTCTCTTGACTATACCTGCATTAACATACATTATTTCATAATAGTAAGAGAGGTTTCTTTGTTGTAAGGGAACATGTCATATTGCTGCTCACTTATTTTTGTTGTATTAATTGTATATACACATGGTTGTGTATTACTAATGTAATGACATACCTTGATCCCCTTATATCACAATATTGTGCTTCATGTTTATACACAATTGGTTTTTAAAGGTTAAAAGGGGAAAGGGTAATGTATTTTGAGCGTAAAGTATTGATTGACTGTCTTGGATAGCTTATATTCTCCTCGTTAAGCATCGTGTTTTATTTTGGTTTTGTGTTAGTTGAGAACATGCAAACGTTCTTAATTGAGGGTGTGGATGTGTATATAAATATAGCACTTTTGATGCTTAAAATGATGAAAATATGCAAGTTTCTTAGGTTGTTTTGTTAGATGTAATGTGTTTTGGGTATGTTTTGTCATAATAGGTTTTGGATGAAAATTCGTAGAAGTAGATTAAAATTTAGGTACATACAAAGGCATTTTTTGGCATATGTTCTACTTAATAGGCATATATAGTAGTGTATGTTGTAGAACTGAAAGTCCAGATGCTAAGCTACAGGAAAAAGCAAATTCTCCCTGTTAAGAAGACCACATACGATCCGTATGTGCCTCAAATGGTTTGTATCTACCGCAAATAGTCCATATGTGCTACATACGGTCCATATACGGACAACATATGTCTTGGGAGGATATGTATAGAGAGTTGGAAGTTTAGGTTTTGAAGCCTGGCTCATACAAATTGCCACATATTGTTCGTATATACCACATATTGTTTGTATGTGCCACATATTGCTCGTATGTGCCACATACTGTTCGTATCTGCTACATACGGTTCGTATGTGACCTTTGTATGAGCAAAAGTAAAAGTCTAGAGTGTTGTAAAATAAAATATAGAAGGGTGGTAACATATGTAGGACCACATACGGCTTGTATATGTAACATATGGTCCGTATGTGACCATTGTAAGTGGCCACTGACTTCATTTTTTATTTTTCATTCGTGATTTTATTGATTAAGGTTTTCTTGTATTAAATAAATACCCTATTGTCATTTTGTATTTATTTTACACACTCTATATACTCACAAATATAATTTTTTATTCTGAGATCCAAATTTTTTCTTGGGACTACGTTGTATTGATTTTGGTTATTATTTACAGTTGACGATTTTTGATTTTACTTATTGATTATTCCATGATTATTGAATGTCTTCAAACATGAATTCCTTTGGCTAGGGTTGTACAACCATGAGTGCTAATCTCCCTTAGCTAGGGTTGGTAACCCTAGCAATATAATGAAGTAGGAGAAGCGATCAATCCTTCTAGATTATTGTTGATACATGTATAGGTGATTACATTGAGATTATTTCTTTCTTAATGGTTCCAAATGTTAGGACCCAACTTGTAATCACTACAATCATGAGAGAGAGGTGGAGATTTGGAAAAGAAAATAATGACTAAATTTTGAATTAATAGTTGAAATAAGATTACTTGTATTATCTTCTTAAGATGGTTAAATTCCATCCAATCAAGATCAGACCGAGAGAAGATAGTTGAAATTGGGATCCATGGTAGGGGTTATGTCACGATCTGACACCACCACCTAGTTGTAACAAGGTGCTTAAAGCAACAAGTTATCGCAAGATAATCCATGGTCTGGTACATGCTGTGAGCAAATAAGATAATAATAACAAAATATAAAGTATGAATGCTAAAATGGGGAAAACTAATAAGATATAATATAGAAACAGTACTAAATATATCTGAACATCTAAAAAAACGGAGATCAATTCTGACTATCTGAATTGCTCTAAAACATGGGGAGTTGATAATACAAACCCCCAACTAAATCAAGTTGATATTAATAGAAGAAGTACTGAAAGTAACTACGAATAAATTGTCCTAGAAGGATGAGGACTCGCAACAATGGATACTGGGTGGAACGTGGGTTGTCTAAGTAAGATCGAGAAACTAAGCCTTTGAACTTATGTTATAAGACAACGTAGCGCAAAACAGAGAAGGCAATCAATATTTTGAATGTACTATTATGTCAGATGAGGAGTAGATGATATATATATATATATATATATATATAATGGTACTGACCATGTAAATCTAATACATGACCAAGTAAAGCATACACTGAAATAAACTATAAAAGTTGAATAATTGAATAACTGATTTACTAACTCTTTGTCATACAGGCCTGAATTGATATAATCTAAATACTAAACTGAAACTATGGGAGCCAACTACAATCGACATACCTCGATCAAAGAAAAATTAAGGTCTAACTAGTAACCCCAGTTGGATGGGTGTTAGTACCTTTCCAAGGGTACGAACACTGGCTGGTGTAGATCAAGTAGTCTGATGTCCCAAGGGACAAGGGTGTCAAGCCTATACTGATGGGTGACCCCTTAAAATCTATGGTGGTGATGGTCTTGAACTTAGGAACTGCTACTAGTTACTTATGTCTAACAGATGGGGGAGCTACCATCCCTGCATTTACTCTGTGCTAAGTATTACTCCCAACTGAATGATAGTGGTATTATTATTCATTTAACATGATCTGGTACTGATAAGTTCTCATTAGGGTAATCTTATGAATTTAATGATACAAACATAGAACCTGAAATTATAACATGCATGATTTTCGTAGGTATCAGATGTTCATAACCCGCCATCAATTGACTAATCCAAACTGATCTTGGTAAATAATGAACAATCCACGGTACAGAAAAATCATGAAAAATACCCCATATTTTAAAAAACTAATCATGATGTATAAATTTGAATTATCAAACATATGGAAATACAATCATCATGAGGGAATATCTTTTCATTGTTTAGAATAAAACAATTGAGAGGTGATTCATAAAATCATGGTTAACTTCGAAGAGTATAAAAGAGAAAAGAGTTTTAAACTTGAAATTTCATAGAGTTCTTGGGACTCATTAGGTGGAAGTGACCCACTGATGAATATCCAATAAACCAGAGGGGAAAACCTTGGGGAGATTTCTTTGAATTGAACTGTGATGGAAGAACCCTAAAGTAAGACCCCACAAAATTCTTAGTTTAATTAATTCCTTTAAACTAGTTAAGGGGGTCTCAAACTTAGAAAATTCTAGCTAAGTATTCATACTTAGTGTTATTTTAGCCTTTGAAAGTTGGCAATCTTATTTTGCAACCTTTATGTCCATTAAATGTTGATGTTTGACTTAATTCATGATCAGGAATATCAGTAGGTATTCCCGAATACGTTTAAGATTTTTAAGAATTCATTTAAAGAATCTTTCGGATCCTAAACAAGTTAATCAATGCGATCTTGATGTGTCGCATTGACTATTGCATCAATAAATGTTTTCTCCAGCTCCTAGCATCAAATTCTAGTGAACCGATGCGGTGCGTTTTCTATCGCTTCGATTCCAATGATGCGGTACGTCATCATATGCGTCGATGTTTTAGTTTATAGTCATTAAAAAGCTCCATCTTCAGGGTTAATTAAGTCTTTTCCCACACCCTTCAGTCCCCATAACACGAAATTTAACCCTCATTTAGCAAGTAATATTCATTCTTTCGCAAGTTGCTCAAGAATAAAAATCCGAGGTGAATTAAATTCAAATTTAATGCTCAAGATTCTTCTATTAATTTTTTAGAATTCACCAAATAAGGTATGCAAAGTGTTCTTCTAAGGGTTCCTTCTACCCTTGGATTCTAAGAAACTCTTTTAAAGCTCATGTAGAGTGATTTCATGATTTCAATTATTTGAATTAAAGTGTTTTCATGATTTATTATAAGATTCGTGTAGAGTTAATTGATATTTGATCTTTATCATGTGAATTCACATTGAAACTCTTGGAATTATGTAATTGGAATTGAATCATGAAGCCTACATGTGATTTTAGTATTATGTGCATATATTGTGTCCCAAAAGTGTTTGATGAATTGTCCATGTGAGTTGAATAGTGAAAAAAGTTATATCATGTTAGTATGTATGCAAGCGTTTTCTTGAATGCCTAAATGAATGAATGATGACTAAGTATTAAGTTACCATGTCTCAATATTATTCCATGTCTTTAAAGCTTATACTATCGAGTCCTGGGGGTATTTAATACCCAATAATTTAGCTGCTTTTCTAGAGCCATGGTCAGTCACAAAGTAGAATCAGTCATGTCTCAATCAGTAGAATTCAGTTAGTTACATAACTTAGGAAAACTCAGTGAACTAAATATTAGTCTAGCTCAGTACAAACAAATCAGTTTAGTTAAGTCTAGCTAGTACAGTTTAAAATTCCATCATGTGTCTATTCAGTTGGGAGTAAGATTAAGCACCGAGTGAACCCAAGAATGGGGGTTCACCTGCCAGTATAGGGTGAAATCATTAGAATAAATCCTTGCATTCTCGAACTATGTAGCCAGCATAGGTTGAGACATCCATCTGCTAGTTGAGGGTACCACCTTTCTCGTTCAGAGTACCTGCCAGATGAGGGTGACTCAGTACTTATCCTTACCTATGTCACAGTATTGACACCCTTCCAACTGGGGTTACAGGGTGGACCCCAAATAAGTTAGAGAAGGGGCATGTCGGATAGATGATTACTTCCCACAATCACATTTTTAGATTCAATATTAGTATGGAACTCAGTTCAGTTCCACAAATTCAGGACTGTCAAACCCAGTCACTCAGCTCTATAAGAGATTCAGTATAGATTCATAGAATCAACACTTCTAGACATAATCATTCAATTACAAGTAATTCAGTATGAGTACACTCAAATATCAATTAATTAGTGTTCAGATTCAGTATTCAGTGTTATTACGATCTTGATAGAGTTTTCATATTCATGAATTTACTCTCATATAGTCATACTTATGATATTCATTTAGTATTGTTCATGCATATGAACCAATGCATTTTAGTCTACCTCACTGAGCATACCAGTACATTCAAAGTATTGACGCATACCTTTATTTTACGCTATGATATCTTATATAATAGGTTCAGACGAATGTTCTCTCGAGCACCCTTAGCTGTTCTGATTCTCATCATACAGAGTTAGTGTTGAGTCCTCATAGTTCAAGGACATGATTATTTATTTTAGCATTTTATTTCATTTTCAGTAATCGAAGTTAGTTGGGGACTTATCCCATCCACTCCACAGTTTAGACAGTTTAGATGCTTTTCAGACTGGAGTATGTTTAGACAGTTGATTATTTTTCAGTATTTATATTCAATTTTTGGTAATGTGATACCATATCTAGTATTATTTATAGTATTGAACCTTATGGCATGTTTTCCACCAAATTTTTGCATATTTCAGTATTATTGTTATTCAATTATTACAACATGTACGAGTCATGGGTTAGCTTATGGTCCTTTGGGATTATGAGTACCATATAGCATTCGGGATTTAGACTTGAGGCATTACATACTTGTTATTAGAGACTAAGGTTACACAGATTTCAAATAAGTCTGAAAGCTACATCTAGTAGAGTCTTGTACATGGGTACGTTGCGCGCCATACTTATGGACAAGAGGCTATGAGATATTTTAGGAAAATTTACCCTTTTTTCATTATTCATGTCGTGCGAGTGAGCATGAGCTCCTATTAAACACTCAGTCTAATTCTTTCTCTACCATTTATAGAAATGTTCCTCCAAAGATGACTAAGGGAAGAGGAATATGAAACCAGCCAGAACCCTAGCCCTCCCAGCCAGATCCACAGGACGAATATATCTGCCACGCTAAGTTCAGAGTAGCATTTACCACCCTAGCTCATTCTATAGTAGCCCAGAGTGAATACCTAGCTATCGTTCTGGCCAGCCTATTGGCCAATACTGTCGTTACCAGGATTCGAGACTTCACCCTGGATCTAAGCCAAAAGAGGACCCTCAGGAATTTCTTGATCATGTGCAGAAGGTTACTGATATTATGGGGGTGATCACTGTTTAGAGTGCTGAGTTGTCCTCATACTAGTTGCAGGATATGGTACATTTATCTTTTAAACAATAGAAAAAAGAAAGGGCCACAGATGCAGGGTCCATGGAGTGGAAAGAGTTTGCCACTACTTTTTTGGATAGGTTCTTCTCGCTAGAGTTGAGGGAAGCGAAATGTAACGCCCCAAAAACGGGCCCCGAGGTGTTACACAGTCCTTAAGGCTTCAAGTAGCCCCAAGCTAACCCTTTTAGCCGTTTTTCTACCATTAAACACTTATATTTAAAGTCATCATAATCATAACATCTAAACATCCTCCATAATATCATATTGCAATATGAATGAAATACGGAAAGTAACAAAATATGACATGTCTATCAAACCTAATCAATCTTTCTATCTAGTCTGACAAGCCTTTACTAAAGTATATATCCATGAGCCATTGGGACAAACCCCAACTGACCTAAACTCAGGAAATAAATGAACAACTCAAAGTAAATAAGGAAATCTGAATATCTAGTCCTCGGACTTTGAGGACTCACCACTGCAGAGGATGTAATCAACGTGCTCGAATAATCACAGTCAAACCTGGGAATGAGCACCTGAACCTACATTATAGGGAAAATGTAGCCCTCATGTGAACATGAGGGTCAGTACCATGGAATATATACCGAGTACATGGGGGTGCATGAAACAAACATATCTATATGCATATATATATTTATGTATATATTTATATTTAATGATCATGTCATAAGTTTTCTTTCCAAATCATGTAGGACATTTGTAAATGGATCATAAGGCCTCAAAGAAATCTAAAATCTGAAATCACACACAATGAATGGTAAAACATGCCAAGCTATATATCATGAGCCATTACACTTAATCCAAATATCAAGATTCTTTTCTTATTCTCTCATCAAGAAATCTTAGTGAAATCTGGAATATTGAATACATCATAAATCTGGATTTCAAATCTCTTTTAAATCAGTAAATTCAATCTAAGAATGAGGGAAGACTCTTTGGGAGGTTCTTCTAAACAACATGTACACCATGTGAGCACCCATGATGTCCCACGACTTTCTCTCGTAAGATTAGGGCTGTCCTACCCTTTTCATCGGTGTAGAACAATCTCATCTCAGGGATCACTATCTCAATTTTCCACATATAGTGGAAGTCAATGTGTCAACCTATGGTGGCACGTAGTTCTGGGGTATGAAACCATAGTAACATACCCAACTCGGTGCTAAATACTACTCCCAATACTATGCTTAAAAATCTCAAGAAAAATCCACATTAAGGGTAATCTCATATTTCTTAAGTTAAATAAATGATTAAATCCGTAACTCATTTCATAATGTGGATTCTAACTATTGTGACCAAAAGGTCAAATCTTTCTATACTTCATCAAAAATAATCTAAACATGGGTGCATGTAGCACATAAATTCTCAAAACAACAATCTCAATGTGGGTTAATGACCCTTATAGCGATACTTAATCAAAATATTTCAACATTTATGATTTATATCACAAGCATGCATAATTTATACGGAAATCTAAACAATTTCAGCCTTTAATCATAACAATAATCTCAAACTCATGGATTTTATTTTCTAAACATTCAAAATAATCATAGTATCTTAAACAACAATGTAGGATAAGATTTATCACTTCAAATTCATGATAAAACATGTAAAAATCATGTATCTTTGTAAAATAATGCAAACTTTGGGCATAAGAACTAAAGGGTGTTCTTGTTCATAACCCCACATACCTTTATGGTAATGGATTCGTTGAAAGGTTGGACCCTCAATGTTGATTGTGTAACCCTAGTTATTTTTCTCTTTTAGTGCTCTTGGATGATGAACTTAGACTGATAATAGGAATATGATGTGTTTAGAATATATTAAATTCATAAGGTAAAGTTTAGGGGTGTGTAAGGAGTGGCAAAAGACTTAATTTCCCTGAAAATAACCCAAAAATGGAGTGTTTAAGTCACTTGAAACCATAAGATATGCGTCGCATATGATATCGCATATATTTACATAGGCGCCACATATGATATCACCTATATTTACATAGGCGCCGAATATGATATCACCTATATTTACATAGGCCCTGCATATGATATCGCCTATATTTACATAGGCACAACATATGCTATCGCATATGCTTTCCAGTGGCCATGTGCGATTGGTTAGGCAACACACTCTACTTCGCAAAGCCATAACTCCTCGCTCGGGTGTCGGATTTTGGTAAAATTAGTATCGTTGGAAAGCTAATTTGATTCTCTATAATTTTTGGGTAGAAATATACAGAAATACCATATAATTTTTAAGTTATGCTCATTCAAATATGACCCTTGCGAATTCAAACACTAAAACATGATGGATTTCGAAACTCATAGCTTGTACTACCGTAAGTGACTCATATAACCACACTTAACACATCATAAGATCTCTTATTACTAGGGTACTCTTGGAAATTTAGGTGCCCAAATATGGCTTACAAAACTCGGGTTTTCACATATACAAACAACGGTTCATTTTCAACCTTAGGAAAATGTGGAGCATTACAATATCTCCCCCTTCGGGACATTCGTCCTTGAATGATGCTGGGTATACTAAGAGTAAAGAGAAAATGAAGGGTAAACGGCTGAAGCAACTTGCTAATCTTGCCTCTATTTCATTCTATATTTCGGACACAAAAAGGGGTGCATCACTCATAAATTAACAACTAAATAGTATAAAATAACTATTGAACTACTGCAATTCTGCATAGAAAAGGAATGATTTAAAGAAGAATGGTACCTTCGACATGATTGGAGCTTATGGAAAATAGGTGCGGATACTCGGATCGCATATCCGCCTCAACTTCCCATGTTGCACCCTCAACGGATTGGTTTTTCCACAAAACCTTGACCAAGGGAACTTCTTTGTTCCTTAGTCTTCGGACTTGGTGATCTAAAATTTCAACAGGAGCTTACTCAAAAGAAAGACTATACTGCACATCAGGGTTTTCTAAAGGATCTACAACAACACAATCACCAACGTGTTTCCTAAGAATGTATACATGGAAGAAAGAGTGAACGAAAGATAACTCTGAAGGCAACTCAACCTCATACGCTACCTTACCAACACGGCTAAGAACTCTGAAGTGGCCAACATAATGGGGACTAAGTTTCCCATTTTTTCCGAAACTCATAACTCCCTTCATGGGTGAAATCTTCAAATACACCAAGTCCTCAACTTCAAATTCAAGGTCTCTTCTCCTCACATCAGTATATGACTTCTAGCCACTCTATGCGGTTTTTCATATTTCTCCAATCACTTTGACTTTATCCATAGATTCAAAGACCGAATTAGGACTACTCACGGCCGCTTTACCCACTTCAAACCAACCTATGGGTGACCTGAATTTTCTCTCATACAAAGACTCAAATGGAGCCATACCAATCCTAGAGTGAAAACTGTTATTGTAAGCAAACTCTATCAATGATAAATGCTCATCCCAAATCCCCTTAAAGTCAAGAGCGCACGATCTCAACATATCCTCTAAGGTCTAGATGGTCCTCTCAGCCTGAACATCTGTCTGTGGATGGAAACTAGAACTCAAATTCACTTGGGTACCAAGACCTTTCTGAAAAGCTCTCCAAAACTACGAACTGAGCTGAGTACCCCTATCTAAAATGACGGACAAGGGAACTCCATGCAATCTGACTAATTCCCGGATGTACAATCTTGCGTAATCCTCAGCAGCATAAGAAGTGTGCACAGGCAAGAAGTGTGCAAACTTAGTCAATCTATCCACAAAAACCCAAATGGAATCATGATGGCGTCGGGAAGGAGATAAACCAATCACAAAATCCATGTTTGTCTCTTCCCACTTCTAAGTGGGAATACCGAACTCCTGCATCAAACCACCAGGTCTTTGGTGTTCTACCTTAACCTGTTGGCACATCGCACACTTAGCCACAAATGCAACTATATCCTTCTTCATGCCACTCCAGCAATAGATTTCCCGTAAGTCATGGTACATCTTGGTTGCACCAGGATGAATAGAATATCGCTCACAGTGCGCTTCATCCATAATTCTCTATCTCAGATCCTCAACATTCGAAACACATAATCTATCCTGCAATCTCAACACACCATCCCTCTCTTGGGAGAAAACCTCCACCTTTTGTTCCTTGACTGGTTCTTTCAGCCTGACCAAACTAGCATTTATGTTTTGCTTCTCCTTTACTTCCGAAACCAAGGAGGATTCGGAGCTACTCTGTACTAACATACTCCCTTCAGCGGAGTCAAGCAACCTAACTCCCAACCTAGACTACCGATGTACATCATGAGCCAAATCCTTCTTACCCTCTCCAATATGAGAAACACTACCCATAGACATCTTGCTAAGGGCATCTGCCACTACATAGGCCTTTCCCGAATGATACAACAAACTCATATCGTAGTCTTTCAATAACTCTAACCACCTTCTCTGCCTAAGATTCAACTCTCTCTACGTAAAAACCTACTGCAGACTCTTATGATCAGTGAAAACATCATCATGAACACCATACAAGTAGTGTCTCCAAATTTTAAGAGAAAACACAATAGCAGCTAACTCAAGATCATGGGTATGGTAATTCTTCTCATGGGATTTCAGCTGTCTCTAGGCATAGGCTATAACCTTACTTCTGTACATCAGTACACAACCCAAACCAACTCTAGAAGCATCACAATATACCACAAAACCATCAACTCTATAAGGTAGAGTCAAAATAGGTGCTTTAGTTAGTCGAGTCTTCAACTCCCGAAAACTATTCTCACAAGAATCAGACCACAAGAACTTCACTTTCTTTTGGGTCCACCGGGTCATAGTAGATGCTATAAAGGAGAACCTTCAAAAAAACAGTGGTAATAGCCAGCTAGACCCCAGAAACTTCTAATGTCGATTGGAGAGACAGGTCTAGGCCAACTTCTAACAGCTTCTATTTTTTGGGGACCAACTCTAACTCCTTTGGAAGAAATAATATTACCTAGAAAAGCAACTAACCTTAGACAAAATTCACACTGGCTAAATTTGGCGAACAAGTGATGATCTTTAAGGGTTTGCAAGATGATACGGAGATGATCTGCATGTTCATTCTTACTACGGGAGTATACTAGAATGTCGTCTACAAACACTTTGACAAACATATCAAGATATGGCCTGAACACTCGATTCATGAGGTTCATGAAAGCCGTTGGGGCATTAGTTAGCCCGAAGGACATAACAAGAAACTCAAAATGACCATAACATGTTTGGAAGGTTGTCTTCAGGATATCACATTCCATAACTCTGAGTTGATGGTAGCCAGAGCGAAGGTCTATCTTTGAGAAGTAACTTGCACCTTGCAATTGATCAAATGAATCATCTATTCTTGGAAGGGGGGTACTTGTTTTGAATAGTGACTTTGTTAAGCTGGAGATAGTCAATGCACATGCGCAAAGGGCCATCTTTCTTTCGCACGAATAGGACAGGTGCACCCCAAGGAGACACACTTGGTCTTATAAAACCTTTATCTAAGAGATCTTTGAGTTGCTCTTTCAAATCCTTAAGTTTTGCGGGTTCCATACAATATAGAGGAATGGAAATGAGCTGAGTATTAGGAATAAGATCAATCTTGAATTCTATCTCTCTATCGGGAGGTACCCCCCGAAGATTTTCCAAAAAGACATTGGGAAACTCATTAGCAACGTCAACTGACTGGAGAGTTGGAGTCTCCGACTTAGTGTCTTTAACTCTAACTAGGTGATAAATGCACCCTTTGGAAATAAGCTTTCTAGCCTTGAGATATGAGATAAAATGACTCTTGGGAGATGTGGAATTACCAAACCATTCGATAATAGACTCACCAGGGAACTGAAACTTGACTACACAGGTACGATAGTCTATGGATGCATAACAAGAGTGAAGCCAGCCAATACCCACAGTAGCATCAAAATCTACCATGTCTAACTCTATCAGATCAGCAAACATAACTCTATAAAGAATTGAAACAGGACACTTTTTGTACACTTTTCGGGCAACAATGGACTCACCCACACGGGTAGAAACTACGATGGGCTCAGAGACACACTCGGTACTCACTTTAAAATTTATAGCAACCAGAGGTATCACATATGAAAAACTGGACCCAGGGTCCAACAACACATAAACATCAAACTAAAATACACAAAGCATACCAGTAACAACATCTGGGCAGTCCTCCTACTCCTAGTGGGAAGGCAAAGTATAGAATTTGTTCTGGCGCTGACCACAACAAGTGATGGAAAAAGAACCATAAGTATAAGCTGGATGAGCTACAGTAGCGGGAGCATTAACATTCTGAGTCTGGGGGCTAACATCACGGTTCCCCTATCAGGTATGAGGATAATCTCTAAAATCGTGGCCCTCTTGGCCACATCCATAGCATCCCTTTTGACCCCACAAATGCTTACCCTCGTGACCCCTACCATACCTGGTGCATGGTGGATGGTTAGGCCGGTTACTCATAGTATTCTGAGATTCAAACATAGAAGATGTATTTCCTTAATCATGCCTACCTCTAAGTGCTAGAGCACTAGCTAAAGAGGGTGCTGGCATAGATGACTGGCTCTAAAACTGAGGGTGATTCCCTCCTTGCCA
Organism: Capsicum annuum; assembly: GCF_002878395.1. NCBI lineage: Eukaryota > Viridiplantae > Streptophyta > Magnoliopsida > Solanales > Solanaceae > Capsicum > Capsicum annuum. The sequence goes on from NC_061118.1 coordinate 116,867,097, forward strand.
TCTGTTCTAACCATATGTAGGTTGCTAAGATCTGGCTCTCTTATTCACCCTTACTCTATCCCTCTCTTTTATCTTATCTGATTTGATCTATTGGGCATGGGTCATCAGCCTGGAAAGATTTATCTTACTAGTAAGTATAGCTGATCTACATTCCTTAACCACATAGCTTGACACACCTGTCAAGAACTTACCCATACTGGCTCGGTTGTCGACTATCAGATTTGGGGCATATTTTGCTAACTATTTGAACTTTAAGAAATACTCCTTAATAGTCATAGAACCTTGCCGTAAGTTTATGAACTCCTCTACTTTTGCCTCTCTCAACTCTAGCAGAAAGAATTTATCTAGGAATGCATCCTGGAACTCTTGCTAAGTCATAGGAGCAGCACCCTCTACTCTACCCTTTCTCTATGCAACCATCCAGTCATACGCAAGGTTTTCCAATCTATAGGTTGCTAACTTAACACTTTCCTCCTCAGAAATGTTCATTACCTATGTGATCTTCCTTATCTCCTCCAGATATAACTACAAATCCTCACCTACCTTGGACCCATAAAACTCTGGTGGATTCATCCGCATAAAGTCACGGATTCTTGTGGCAGCTAAGTCACCTCCCTTTGTTGTGGAGCTAGGGCCTGGTTAGCCTAAACGTTGGCAGTAACAGCTTGGGCAAGTACCTGAAAGGCTAACCTGAAATCAGCATGGGATACATTCTCATTCAAGGGATCAGCAGGGTGACGTTGCTGACCTGCATTATTTCTTCTAGCTCGGCGAGGAGGCATATTTTGAAAGAAGAGAGCACAAATTTATAACTAAAAGGGAACAACTGTAAGCAGGTTAGACTTTTCAAAGAATAAAATAATGCCTTCTTTTTTCAAAAATGTTTTGTAGCCTCTTGCTCATAGATGTGGCGCGTTACACACCGATGATCAAGACTCTACTTAATGTGGCTTATCATACATCCTAGGACTCCAATAACTTTAGGCTCTGATACCAAGTTTCCGACGCCCTAAAAATGAGCCCTGAGGCATCACACGGTACTTAAGGCTACAAGTAGCCCCAAGCTAACCCTTTTAGCCATTTTTCTACCATTGAACACTTATAATGAAAGTCATCATAATCAAAACATCAAAACATCCTCCATAATATCATACTGCAATACGAATGAAATATAGAAAGTAACAAAATACAATATCTCTGACAAATCTGATCAATATATCCATCTAATCTGACAAGCCTCTACTAAACTGTATATCCATGAGCCATTGGGACAAACCCCAACTGACTTGAACTCAAGAAATAAATGAACGACTCAAAGAAAATAAGGAAATCTAAATAACTATTTCTCGAACCATGAGGACTCACCACTGCAGAGGATGTAGATCAACGTGCTTGATTAATCATAGTCAAACATGGGAATGAGTACCTGAACCTATATTATAGGGAAAATATAGCCCACATACGAACATATAGGTCAGTACCATGGAATATATACTGAGTACATAGAGGTGCATGAAATAAACATATTTATATGCATATATATATATATATATAACGATCATGTCATAAGTTTTCTTTACAAATCATGCAGCATATTTGTAAATGGATCATAAAGCATGAAAGAAATCTAAAATCTGAAATCATATTCAATGAATGGTAAAACATGCCAATCTGGATATCGTGAGCCATTACACTTAATCCAAATATCAAGATTTTTTTCTTATTCTATCATCAAGCAAACTTAGTGAAATCTGGAATGTTGAATACATCATAAATATGCATTTCAAATCTCTTTTAAATCATTAAAATCAATCTAAGAATAAGGGACGACTCTTTGGGATGTATTTTTAGCCGCCATGTACACTATGTGATCACCCATGATGTCCCACGACTTGCCCCCATAAGGTTAGGGTTGTCCTACCCTTGCCATCGGTGTAGAACAATCTCTTCTCAGTGTTCACTATCTCAATTTTCACAAAGAGTAGAAGACTATGTATCAACCTACGGTGGGACATAGTTCTGGGGTATTAAACCGTGGTAACATACCCAACTCGGTGCTAAATACTACTCCCAATACTATTCTCAAAAATCTCAAGAAAGATCCACTTTAAGGGTAATCTCATATTTCTTAATTTAAATAAATGATAAAATCCGTAACTCGTTTCATAAAGTGGATTTTAACTCTGTTGTGACCAAAAGGTCAAATCTTTCTATACTTCATCAAAAATAGTCTAAACATGGGTGTATATAGCACATAAATTCTCAAAACAACAATCTCAATGTGGGTTAATGACCCTTATAGCGATACTTAATCAAAACATTTCAATATTTATGCTTTATATCACAAGCATGCATAATTTATACAGAAATCTCAGCCTTTAATCATAACAATAATCTCAAAATAAGGGAGTTTATTTTCTTAACATTAAAAATATTCATAGTATCTTAAACAACAACATAGGATAAGATTTATCCTTTAAAATTCATGATAAAGCATGTCAAAAACATGTATATTTGTAAAATAATGCAAAGTTTGGGCACAAGAACGAAAGGGTGTTCTTGTTCATAACCCTACATACTTTTATAGTAACGGATTCTTTAAAAGATTGGACCCTCGATGTTGATTGTGTAACCCTAGTTGTTTTTCTCCTTTACAGCTCTTGGATGATGAACTTAGACTTATAATAGGGTTATGATGTGTTTAGGGGTGTGTAAGGAGTAGCAAAAGACTTAATTTCCCTAAAATAATCCAAAAACGGAGTGTTTTAAGTCACTAGAAACCATAAGATATGCGCTGCATATGATATTGTATATATTTACATAGGCCCCGTATATGATATCGCCTATATTTACATAGACGCCGCATATGATATCGCCTATATTTACATAGGCACCGCGATTGATTAGGCAATGCACTCTACTTCTCAAAGCCGTAACTCCTTGCTCGAGTGTTGGATTTTGGTGAAATAGGTATCGTTGGAAAGCTAATTCGATTCCCTATAATTTTATGGGTTGAATTATGCATAAATACCATATATCTTTCAATTTATGATCATTCAAAGATTACCCTTGCGAATTCAAACACTAAAACTTGATGGATTTTGAAACTCTTAGCTTGTACTACCTTAAGTGACTTATATAACCATACTTAATACATCATAAGCTATCTTATAACTAGGGTAATCTTGGTAATTTAGTTGCTCAAACATGGCTTTCAAAATTGGGATTTTCACATAAATGAATAACAGTTCATTTTCTAGCTTCGGATAGTATGGGGCGTTACACAAAAGTTCTAGAATTTATCAATTTGCAGAAGGGCAATATGATAGTGAAATAGTATTCTCTTAAATTTATGCAATTAGCTAGATATGCTTCTCATGTGGTGGCAGATAGTAGATCTCAAATGAGTAAGTTTGTGTCAGAGAGTCTAGCAATATGGTCATGGAGTGTAGGACCATAATACTTACTAAGAAAAAGGACATAGACAGGCTCATGGTTTATGCTTAAAAGATAGAGGAGGATAAGAATAAAGATAAGAAGAGGGAGAAAAAGAGAGTGAGAATAGGTAATTTCAACTTCACTCAGCCTAAGTTAGAGGTTGGGAATCGTTCTCAGTTCTACCCAAAATCTTCAATCCAAGCTCCTTCCTCAGCCAATGCTCCTATGCAGAAATTTAGAGATGGCAACAGGGATAGGGCATCAGACCCTAAACCCCAGAGTAGTGTTAGCAGTGCCCGAACCAATCCCTTTTGTTAGAAGTGTGGAAGAAACCACCAGTGTATTTGTAGTGTAAGAAATGATGTGTGTTTTGGGTGCGGCAAGTTAGGCAAAAAAGTCAAAGATTGGCCCTAGTCCGGCTCTCAAATTCAATCTAATCGTCTCCCAGCTCAGTCCGGTCTGCTGAATCAAAAGGGTGCTACTTCTAGTGCCACCAGTTGGCAACGCCCAAATAGACTCTATGTTTTTCAGACCCGATAGGAATAGGAGAGTACTTCTTATATGGTCACCGTTACATTACAAGTTTATCATTTGCATGTTTGTCCTTTTCTAAATCCAGATGCTTTCTTGTCCTTTGTTACTCCTAATATAGCTATCCATTTTGGAGTCAGTCCTGAAATCCTAGAAGAGACTTTCTAAGTCTCTACCCTTGTGGGTAAATCTTTCATAGACCGGCGGGTATACAGGAACTGTTCGATTATGGTATCTCATAAAGTCACTTCATAAGACTTTGTCGAATTAGAGATTACAAATTTTGATGTCATTTTTGGCATGGATTTACTTCATTCCTGTTATGCCTCAGTTGGCTGTAGAAATAGAATTGTCCGGTTCTTTTTTCTGAATGAACCCATCCTATAGTGCAGGGGTAGTATTTCAACACTTAGAGGTTAGCTTATTTCTTAACTTCGGACAAGGAAAAAAATATATAAGGGATGTGTCTACCATCAAGTTCAATTCCAGCACTCTAGTTCAAGAACCCTTACTTTTGAATCACTGTCGGTAGCATGTGAATTCCCAGATGTGTTTATCAAAGATCTTTAAGGGATTCCTCCCGAAAGGGAAATTAACTTCACAATAGACCTTCTTCTAAATACTTAGCCCATATATGTCCTTCTATATAGAAGGCACCTACAAAATTTAAATTAAAAGAACAATTAAAGGATCTCTTAGTTAAGAAATATGATAAGTATCAGATTTAGTTCAATTTAAGTTGAGAATCAATTCAGAGTCTTTCAGTTGGGAGTGAGAGCTAGCACCGAGAGAGTCCAGGGATGGCGGCTCCCCATTTGAGAGACAGAGTCATTAGGAGCAATCCCTAAACTCCAGAACTATGTAACCAGCATAGGATACAGGAGTCACCCATTATAAAAGGCTTGTCACCCGCTAGATAGGCTTCAATATTATACTGCCTTAGGCTTGACTTCCTGCAAGGATCACCCATTAGAGAGTCTTGACCAGAGAGGTTTTTACCCATAGAATGGTATTGACACCCTTCCAGCTAAGGTTATAGGTTTGACCTCATAATTCAGATTTAGGGCATGTCGGTTAAGTGAGCACTCCCATAGTTATAGTTTTCGTATTAGCCTTCAAAAAGGAACATAAAAATCAGGATTGTCAGATACAGTCATATACCTTAATAAGGAACTCAGATAGTTCCATTGATTCATGGGTCACCCATAAGATAGGAATGATCCTACATAAAGTTAATGAGTAATCTCATTATAAGATCTTAAGATCGCCCTCCATATAGGCTTGATCTCAATCTCAGATTCAATTGAGTAATCTTATTAACAGATCTAGAGATCACTCACTAGATATGCTTGATCTTAGTCTCATATTTAGTTGAGTATTCTTATTATTAGATCCAGAGATCATCCACTAGATAGGCTTGATCTTGGTCTCAGATTTTGTTGTGTAATATCATTATCAGATCCAGAGATTACCTGCTATATATTCTTGATCTCAGTATCAGATTCTATTAAGTAGATTTTTTATCAGATCTAGAGATTACCTGCTATATATTCTTGATCTCTGTATC